>NW_016815346.1:62023-65382 GCF_001698545.2 Rhinopithecus bieti
ACAGAGCAAAACCTTGTCTCAAAAAAAAGGGAATAATATTTAACTTCTACAAAAACAACAACAACAAAATTCACCTATGTTAGTAGGAGAATCATTTTAGACAAAATCATCTTAGAAATAACTATTTTTTAAAAATTAGCTGAGTGTGGTGGTACGTGCCTATGGCCCAAGCTACTTGGGAGGCTGAGGTGGGAGGACTGCTTGAGCCCAGGAGGTCAAGGCTGCAGTGAGTCGAGATAGCACCACTGCACTCTAGCCTGGGCAACAGAGGGAGACCCTGTCTCTAAAAACAAGAAAAGAAAAGGAATGACAACTTTTAACATTAAAGCCTTAAAATTTTTCAGAACATACTAGAATGGGATATGATTTATTCTTTCAGTTGGTTACAGAAAAATAAAACAAAAAAAAAATTACTCCTGTTACCTAATCTAAGGTAACTAAGAAATTAGTAGTGCAGGAACCTTAAAGTAATGTCTATTTATGTAAGTATGAATATATTTTACACACCATCTGACTACGTTTGTCAAGTTACACCAATGGATTAACCACAGATGTCCATGGTAAGGATGCAACATTTCATCTGCTATGAGGGATACTGTATTAGTCCATTTTCACACAGCTTTAAAGAACTGCCTGAGACTGGGTGATTTACAAAGGAAAGAGGTTTAAATAACTCACAGCTCAGTGTGGCTGGGAAGGCCTCAGGAAACTTGCAATCATGGCAGAAGGCAAAGGGGAAGCAAGACACTGTCTTCACGAGGTGGCAGGAAGGAGAAGTGCCAAGTAAAAGGGGAAGAGCCCCTTATAAAACCATCAGATCTCGTGAGAACTCACTCACTATCATGAAAACAGCATGGAGGAAACTACCTCCATGATTCAATTCAATTACCTCTACCTGGTCTCTCCCTTGACACGTGGGGATTATGGGGATTACAATTCAAGATAAGATTTGGGTGGGGAACACAAAGCCTAACTAAGAATTAAAGAAAGAGGAAAGAAAAATGAAAGGTGGTTCAACAGTCAAGCACAGGTTTATTTTAGAGAAAACAAACCTGATAGGGGCTTCTGGCCAAGTGAGATCAGAGCCCACTCTCTTACAGACTAAGAGTTTTTAAGGATTTAGGGTGGGAGGGTTTATCAGAGGCTTGGACTGCTTCTGTGTCTCTTCTTTTGCTTATCTGGGAGGGAGAGTTGTGTGTCTGTTCACATGCATCTTCCTGCAGCTGCAGGCATACCCCCCAGTCTACTTTTAGCTTCCCTATCTTGGTGCACCTGAAGGGAAAGTAATGTGCTTAGTAAGGCCCACTGTTTTACTGGGGCCCCTTGTATGAGGGTGAAGTTCAGCAGTTACCCAAGAGACTACCTCCCCGCCTCCCTCTGTGCCTGAGCTGTCTTATTTGTGTTTTACTGTCTGCTCTTTTCTGGCTGCTTGTAGTTAGAACAGAAGTGATTTCCTTGAAATTCATGAGGCTAGAAAGGGAGCTGGAACTTAAAGTGGCGGTGTTTGTCAGAGATGACGGTGCTCCTGCTCTGTCATTAACTGTATCAGATATTAAAGAAGAAATACATTTTTTTCTAGAAGTGAGAAGACTATTAAACAAAAGTGATGGGCAAAAATGACAGAGAACATCATCACTGAAATAAGGACACCATTAATAGGGAGAGCAATAATAGTACTCATCTATTGCTGCTTCAAACCATTATCTTCTATTGTTGGGAATAATGCAATAACCATTCTTATGTGTCACAATCATCACATATATACAAATACACATGTAAAAATACAGACACTGCATGGTGACTAAGTATGTTTAGAATAAATCAAGAGTCTAAGTCACAACATGCATAAATCGTTTACATCTAAACTGCTAATTCAAGACAGACAGTGTAGTGTAATGGTTAAGAACACGAATGCTGGAGCCAGATATGTATTCAAACCCTGCCCCTTAATGGCTTCTTAGATATGGCATAAAAATCACACATAAAGAACTCTTACACTTCGCTAAAACAAAATAAATAACCCAACTAAAAAAATGGGCAAAGGATGGGTGCAGTGGCTCACGCCTGTAATCCCAACACTTTAGGAAGCCGAGGCAGGTGAATCACCTGAGGTCAGGAGTTTGAAACCAGCCTGGCCAACATGGAAAACCCCACCTCTACTAAAATACAAAATTAGCCAGGCATGGTGGTGCATGCCCGTAATCCCAGCTACTTGGGAGGCTGAGGCAGGAGAATGGCTTGAACCAGGGAAGCGAAGGTTGCAGTAAGCCGAGATTGCGCCACTGCACTCCAGCCTGAGCGACAAAGCAAGACTCCATCTTAAAAAATAAATAAATAAATAAACTGCTAATTCATACTGGTACACATTTTGTGAAACATACTAACACTTTTAAGTGACACAATCAAAACTCTAGTTACAAGAAAGGGAGAGACATCTGGAAAAGTTGACTAAGGAGCTCGGCAATCCTCTCCACAAAACTCAAGACAAAAGTGGACAAAATTGCCAAAAACAACCAGTTAAAGATTCTGGAAATTTGCCAAAGTAATATAACAAATTGAGAAGTGGTTATTCAAGAAAATCTAGTGAGGCTTGGAAGCAGAGCAAGATGGCCAAATAGAAGCCTCCACTGATTGTCCCCCGACAGGAACACCAAATTGAACAACTATACACATAAAAAAGCACCTTCATAAGAACCAAAAATCTGGTAAGCAATCACATTACTTGGTTTTAATATTATTTTAAGGAAAGAGGCACTAAAGAAGGTATGAAAGACAGTCTTGAATCGCCTACACTATCCCTCCCTCATCAACTGGCAGTGGCCACTTGGTGCAGAGAGAGAATCTGTGTGCTTGGGGAAGGGAGAACACAGTGAATGTGGGGCTTTGCATTGGAACTCAGTGCTGCCCTGTCACAGCGAAAAGCAACATGGGGGCAGAACTCAGCCGGCGCCTATGGAGGGAGCATTTAGATGAGCCCTAACCAGAGGACATCCATCTCAGCAATCAAAACCTGAGTTCCAGCAAGCTCTGCCATCACTGGCTAAAATACGCTGGGGTTCCTATTTCTCCACAGGCTCACCAGCATCTACTGTTTCTTGACTTTTAATAATCACCATTCTGACTGGTGTGAGATGACATCTCATTGTGGTTTTGATTTGCATTTCTCTAATGATCATTGATGTGGAGCTTTTTTTCATATTTTGTTGGCCACATAAATGTCTTCTTTTGAGAAGTGTCTGTTCATATCCTTTGCCCACTTTCTGATGGGGTTGTTTTTTCTTGTAAATTTGTTTAAGTTCCTTATAAATTCTGGATATTAGACCATTGTCACGTGGGTGGATTGCAAAATTTTCTCCCAT
>NW_016815346.1:69740-72609 GCF_001698545.2 Rhinopithecus bieti
TTTTTTTGGAGACAGGGTCTCTGTCGCCCAGGCTGGAGTGCAGTGGCACAATGTTGGCTCACTGCAGACAGACTCCATCTCCTGGGCTGAAGTGATCCTCCCACCTCAGCCTTCCGAGTAGCTGGGACTAGAGGTATGCGCCACTGCACCCGGCTAATTTTTGTATTTTTGTGGAGACGGGGTTTGGCCATGTTGCCTAGGCTGGCCTTGAACTTCTGAGCTCAAGCGATCCGCTCACCTCAGCCTCCCAAAGTGCTGGGATTACAGGTGTGAGCCACCGTGCCCGGCCTAAGTTAATTTTATTCAGAACTCTTACTGAAGATTGCAACCGGGGAGAGTCTTTCAGAGAGTTTCTGTTAAACTGCTCCAACTGTTTTAGGCCACAATTTATACACAGATGGTGGCAGGTCTGTATGTAGCTTAGAAGTTACATCAAAAGTGCTCAGAAGTCACATTAGAGCAAAGTCACATTAAGGCTTGGGTATGAGGGCACATCTGGTTGTAGATTACAGAGGCCTAATTATTAATCCTGTCAGACGTTATCTTCTGTCTAGGAAGAGGCAAGGATTGGGATCGCTGAACTTATCTTTTCTAAAACTGCCATGATTCACACAAGAGACGCGGCAGGCTGTCCTCCATCCTGCTGATCATCTTCGGAACATTCTTCCAGCGGGTGGTGCTGAGTCACTGAGTCAGGGGCTTTGTAAAATTCTACTGATAAGGGATTTTGTGAAATTCTGCTGGTAAGCAGAATGAGCAAACATAGCTTCTTACATATGGTACTTTGTCTCACAATAACTGAATCTAAAGCTCAATGAATGGGTTCAAAGGCAGAATGAAGAGGACACAAGAAAGAATCACAAACCATGAAGACAGAACAATAGAAATTACTCCAAACAACAGAGAAAAGTAGACTGAAAACCAATGAATAGAGCCTCAGGGACCAGTGGAACCAAAAATTCAATCATTTGTGTCATCAAAGTCCAGGAAAGAGAGAAGAAAGAGGAAAGAACTGAAAAAGTATTCAAAGAAACAATGTCTGAAATTTTGCCATATTTGGCTAAAATATAAACCTGTTGAATATAAACAGATTCAAAAGGCTGAGCAAACCCTAAACAGGATAAATGTAAAGAAATCCATGCTGAGGCACATCAGAGTCAAACTTTTGAAAACTAAAGTCAAAGAAAATTTCTTTTCTTTTCTTTTTTCTTTTTTTTTTTTTTTAGAGACAGAGTCTTGCTCTGTTGCCCAGGTTGGAGTGCAGGGGCACTATCTCGGCTCACCGCAACCTCTGTCTCCCGGGTTCCAGCGATTCTCCTGCGTCAGCCTCTTGAGTAGCTGGGATTACAGGCAGGTGTCTCCACGTCCAGCTAATTTTTGTATTTTTAGTAGAGATGGGAATTTCACCATATTGGCCAGTCTGGTCTCGAGCTCCTGACCTCAAGTGCTCTGCCCACCTCAGCCTCCCAAAATCCTGGGATTACAAGCCATTATGCCTGGCCTAAAGACAAATAAAAATTCTTGAAAGTAAGAAGAAATGACATCTTATCTACATAAGAAAAATAATTTTAATGACAGTGAATTTCTCATCGGAAAACATGGAGGCCAGAAGGAAGTGGCACAACAGTTTTCAAGAGATGACATAAAAGTAATACCAACCAAGAATTCTTTAGCTGGCAGAAATGTCCTTAGGAATGATGGTGAGATCAAGATATTCTCAGATGAAGGAAAACTAAGAGAATGTGTTACCAGCAGACTTACCTTGAAAGAATGACTAAAGAAAATCCTTACAATAGAAGGGCAATGATATAAGAAGGAATCTTGGAACATCAGAAAGGAAAACAACAACAAAAGGAGCAAAAATATCAGTAAATAGACTTTATTCTCCCTCTCAAGTTTACTAAATGGTGCTTGATGGTTGAAGTATAAATTATAACATTGAGATGATTCCCAATATATATAGAGGAAATATTTATTTAACATTTAATGTTATAAGGGGAGAGGAAAAGGGACTTAAAAGGAGTAAGGACTTTACATTTTATTAAAATTGGTAAGAGAAATAAACAAAATGTGGTATATATGCACAAGGGACTATCATTCAGCCATAGAAAGGAATAAAGTACTAATAAGTGTTATAACATAGACAAATGAACCTTTAAAACATTATGCTAAGTGAAAGAAGCCAGGCATAAAAGGCCACATAGTGTACATGATTCTATTTATTGAAATGTGCAGAATACACAGATTTATACAGATGAAATTAAATTTGTGGTTGCTTAGGGCTGGGGTGGGGAGAGCACACTGAGGAGTGGGCACAGGAATTCTATTTGGGGTGATGAAAATACTCTAGATTGCTGGGCACGGCGGCTCATGCCTGTAATCCCAGCACTTTGGGAGGCCGAGGTGGGCAGATCGACTGGGCTCAGGAATTCAAGACCTGCCTGGGTAACATAGCGGAGCTCCATCTCTACAAAAAATACAAAACTTAGTTGGCGTGGTGGCACATGCCTATAGTCCCTGCTACTTGAGGGGGTGAGGCAGGGAGGATCGCTTGTGTTCGAGAGGTTGAGGCTATAGTGAGCCAAGATCCTACCACTGCACTCCAGCCTGGGACAGCGTGAGACCCTGTCTCAAAAACAAAAGCAATTATTAAAAAAATAAAGTTAGATTGTGGTGATGTTCATACAACTCTGCGAATATATTAAAAACTGCTGAACTGTATACTTCAAATGTGTGGATTTTATTGTATGTGAATTGCATCTTAGTAAAGCTGTTTTTTAAAATAGATCACAGATTTAAATGTCTAACATAACATTTTAAAACTTTAAAATAAAACACAGGAGAACGTCTTTGGGAGCTAGGGCTTGTG
>NW_016815347.1:0-3472 GCF_001698545.2 Rhinopithecus bieti
CTCTGGCTATATTTCCTATTTCACCATAGACCCAAATGTGATCCCAAATATCCCTTCGCGGATCCATCCACGAGGGAGTTTCCAAGCTTCATAATGCAAAGAAAGTTTCATCTATGCGAGATGAATAAGCATAGCAAAAGCAGATTCACGGAAAGCTTCTTTCCATTCTTTATCTGAAGATATTTCCTTTTCACCGTAGTCCGGAATCTGCTCCCGAATGTCCCTTCGTGGATCCGTCCATGACAGTTTCCAAGCAGCGTAATGTAAAGAAAGCTATATCTATGTAAGGTGATTACACATATCATGGAATAATTTCCTAGAAAGTTTCTTTCCAGCTTTTGTCTGAGGCTATTTCCCTTTTCACCATCAGCAGCAACGTTCTCCCGAATATCACTTGGTTTCTGTTTATCCAAAAGGGTTTCACCAAAGCTGTATGGAAGAGAGGTATAACACTGTGAGAGGAATGCACAGGTCACAAAGCAGTTCTTCGGAAAGCTTCTCTCCAGTTTCGGTCTGAACACATTTCGTTTCACACCACAAGCCTCAAGGTGCTCCCGAATATCCCATCACACGGTAAACATACACAGGGTTAGAAAACTGCTTAATGAAAGGAGACACAGAGTTTCGAAACTGGGCAACATAGAGTAAACATTAACTCTGTGAAGTGAATGCACATATCAGAGAGCAGTTTCTTGGAATGCTTCCTCCTCGATTTTATTTCAGTATATTTCACAGTTCGCCATAGTACACAATGCGCTTTGAAATATCACTTTTCTGTCTCACAGGAACATTGTTCAAACACTGCCTTGTGAGAGAGGAGGTATAACTCCCTGAGTGGTATGCATACATCACAAAGTAGTTTCTCAGAAAGTTTCTATCCAGGTATTATCTGAAGATATCTCCTCTTTCACCGTAGGCCTGAATGTACTCCCTAATGTCCCTTCACGGATCCGTGCATGACGGAGTTTCCAAACTGCATAATATAAGTAAAGTTTTAACTATGCGAGATGAATAAATATATCAAACAAAAAATGGTTTCACAGAAATTTTCTTTCCAGTTTTGGCTGAGGATATTTCCTTTTCACCATATCTCTCCCTATGCAGCCGAATGTCTCTTGATAGCTCTTTCTCCAAAAGAGATTCCGGAATCCTCTAGGAGAAGAAAGGTATATTTCTGAGAGTGGAATGCACACGTCACAAAGCAACTCCTCAGAAAGCTTCTCTCCAGTTTCTATTTGTAGACGTTTCCTTTCTCATCGTAAGCCTGAAAGCACTCCAGAATATCCCTTCACAGACTAAACAAAAACAGTGTTATGATACTGCTCAATGAAAAGAGAAGCTTAACTGTGGGAGCAGAATTCACGTGTCACAGGGCAGTTTCACAGAAACCTAGCTTTAACTCTGTGAAAAGAATGTACATGTCGGAGAGCACTTTCATTGAGTGCTTCTATCTGCTTTTTATTGGACGATATTTCACTTTTTGACATAGTCTTCAATGTGTTCCAAATAACGCTCTTTCGGTTTTTCAGGAGCAGAGTTCAAACTGTGCCTTATGAGAAGAAAGTGATAACTCCCTGAGTGGAATGCTCACATCACCAAGCAGTTTCTCAGAAAGCTTCTCTCCAGTTTTATCTTACCATATTTCCTATTTCACCATAGGTCCCAATGTGATCCCAAATATCCCTTCGCGGATCCATCCACGAGGGAGTTTCCAAGCTGCGTAATGTAAACAAAGCTTCATCTATGTGAGATGAATAAACATAGCAAAAAGCATATTCACAGAAAGCTTCTTTCCAGGTTTTATCGGAAGATATTTCCTTTTTCACCGTAGTCCTGAATGTGCTAATGAAGGTCCTTTCCTGGATCCGTCCGTGACAGTTTCCAAGCTGCCTATTGTAAAGAAAGTTTTATCTATGTGAGATGATTACACATATCACAGAGTAGTTTCCTAGAAAGCTTCTTTGCAATTTTTATCTGAGGCTATTTCCATTTTCACCATCAGCAGCAACAGGCTCCCGAATATCGCTTGGTACCTGCTTCTCCAAAAAGGTTTCAAAGATGCTGTATTTGAAGAGACATAGAACACTGTGACTGGAATGCACACGTCACAAAGCAGTTCTTTGGAAAGCTTCTCTCCAGTTTCGGTCTGAACATATTTACTTTCACACCGCAGGCCTCAAGGTGCTCCTGAATATCCCATCACATGCTAAACATACACAGGGTTAGAAAACTCTTCAATGAAAAGAGAGGCTTAAGTGAGCGAGAAAAATTAAGACGACACAAAGCAGTTTCTGGGAAAGCTTCCTCTGGATTTTACCTGAGGATATTTCTTTCTCCATATTCTAAGGATCGTTCCCAAATGTCCTTCCTCAGATTCCACAACAACAGTGATTTCAAGCTGCTCAATCCAAAGAATGGTTTAACTCTATGAGACGAATACACACATCGCAAAGCAGTTGCTTTGTACGATTCTCTGCAGGTTTCATCAGAAGTCATTTCCTCGCTCACTACAAGCCTCCAGGAGTCACTAAATACCCCATCACAGATTCTTCAAAGACAGAGTTTCGAAACTGGGCAACATAGAGTAAGCATTAACTCTGTGAAGTGAATGCACATATCAGACAGATTCCACGATTTTATTTCAGTATATCTCACTATTCACCATCATCCTCAATGCGCTCTGAAATATCACTTATTCAGTTTCACCGAACAGTGTTCAAATGCTGCCTTGTGAGAAAAGTGGTATAACTCCCTGAGCGGAATGCATACATTACAGGCTAGTTTCTCAGAAAGCTTCTATCCAGTTTTATGTGAAGATATCTCCTGTTTCACCATATGCCTCAATGTGCTCCTGGAAGTGCCTTCGTGGTCTGTGCAAGACAGAGTTTCCAAACTGCGTAATATAAGAAAAGTTTTAATTATAAGAGATGAATAAATATATCTAACACAAAGCAGTTTCACAGAAATCTTCTTTCCAAATTTTGAGTGAGGATATTTCTTTCCTCACCATAGCCCTCCCTATACTCCCGAATTTTTCTTTGTAGCTTTTTCTCCAAAAGGAATTCCGGAATCCTCTAGGAGAAGAAAGGTATATTTCTGTGAGTGGAATGCACACATCACAAAGCAGCTCCTAAGGAAGCTTCTCTCCAGTTTCTATCTGAAGACGTTTCTTTCTCACCGTAAGCCTCAAAGTGCTCCTGAATATCCCTTCGCAGACTAAACAAAAACAGTGTTATGATACTGCTCAATGAAAAGAGAAGCTTAACTGTGTGAGCAGAATTCACATGACACAGAGCAGTTTCACAGAAAGTTTCCTTCTGGTTTCTCTCTGAGGTTATTTCTTTTTCAGGATATTCTAAAGATCGTTTCCAAATGTCCTTTCTCAGATTCCACAGAAAAAGTGATTTCAAACTGCTCAATCCATAGAATGATTTAACTCTATGAGATGAATACAAACATCACAAAAGAGTTG
>NW_016815347.1:5157-6826 GCF_001698545.2 Rhinopithecus bieti
AGAGAGGCGTAACTGAGTGATAGGAATTAAGACGACACAGAGCAGTTTCACAGAAAGCTTCCTTCTGGATTTTAACTGAGGATATTTCTTTCTCGATATTCTAAGGATCGTTCCCAAATGTCCTTCCTCAGATTCCTCAAAAACAGAGATTTCAAGCTGCTCAATCCAAAGAATGTTGT
This sequence comes from Rhinopithecus bieti, assembly GCF_001698545.2. Taxonomy (NCBI): domain Eukaryota; kingdom Metazoa; phylum Chordata; class Mammalia; order Primates; family Cercopithecidae; genus Rhinopithecus; species Rhinopithecus bieti. The sequence goes on from NW_016815347.1 coordinate 5,337, forward strand.
AACTCTATGAGATGAATACACACAATGCAAACCAGTTGCTCAGAAAATTTCTCTGTAGGTTTCATCGGAAGAGATTTCCTTGCTCACTACAAGCCTCTGGACGTCACTAAATATCCCTGCACAGATTCTTCAAAGACAGACTTTCGAAACTGGGCAACATAGAGTAAGCACTAAGTCTGTGAAATGAATGCACTTATCAGAGAGCAGGATTTTGGAACACTTCTTTCTCGATTTTATCTCAGTAGATTTCACTATTCGCCATAGTCCTCAATGCGCTCCGAAATATCACTTTTTTGGTTTCACAGAAACAGTGTTCAAACACTGCCTTGTGAGAAAAGAGGTATAACTCCCTCAGTGGAATGTGTACATCACAAAGTAGTTTCTCAGAAAGCTTCTATCCAGTTTTTATCTCAAGTTATCTCCTGTATCACGGTAGGCCTGAATGTGCTCCCAAATGACCCTTCGCGGATCTGCGCCTGAGGGAGTTTCCAAACTTCCTATTATAAGAAAAGTTTAACTATGCGAGATAAATAAATATTGCTAACACAAAGCAGTTTCACAGAAATCTTTCCATATTTTGTCTGAGGATATTTCCTTTTCCACCATATCTGTCCATATACTCTCGAATGCCTCTTGGTACATTTTTCTCCAAAAGGGATTCCAGAATCCTCTTTGAGAAGACAGGTATATTTCTGTGAGTGGAATGCACACGTCACAGAGCAGCTCCTCAGAAAGCTTCTCTCCAGTTTCTATCTGAAGACTTTTCCATTCTCTCTGTAGGCCTCAAAGCGCCCCTGAATATCCCTTTCGTGGATGAAACAAAAACAGGGTTATGATACTGCTCAATGAAAAGAGAAGCTTACTGTGTGAGTGAAATTCTCGTGACACAGAGCAGTTTCACAGAAAGCTTCCTTCTGGATTTTACCCGAGGATATTTCTTTCTCCATATTTTAAGGATTGTTCCCAAATGTCCTTCCTCAGATTAAACAAAAAGAGTGATTTCAAGTTGCTCAATCCAAAGAATGGTTTAATTCTATGCGACAAATACACACATCGCAAAGCAGTTCCTCAGAAAGTTTCTCTGCAGCTTTCATCGGAAGACGTTTCCTTGCTCACCGCAAGCCTCCAGGCGTCACTCCGTATCCCTTCACAGACTCTTCAAAGACAGAGTTTCGAAACTGAGCACTAAATATGTGAAGTGAATGCACATATCAGAGAGCAGATTCTTGGAACATTTCTTGCTCGATTTTATTTCAGTATATTCACTATTCGCCATAGTCCTCAATGCGCTCTGAAATATCACTTTTTCAGTTTCAGAGAAACAGTGTTGAATCACTGCCATGTTAGTAAAGAGGTATAACTCCCCGAGTGGAATGCATACATCACAAACTTGTTTCTCAGAAAGCTTCTATGCAGTTTTTATCTGAAGATATCGCCTCTGTCACTGTGGGCCTGAATGTGCTCCCGAATATCGCTTCGCAGATCCGTAG
>NW_016815349.1:0-613 GCF_001698545.2 Rhinopithecus bieti
GCGGTGGCTCAAGCCTGTAATCCCAGCACTTTGGGAGGCCGAGACGGGCGGATCACGAGGTCAGGAGATCGAGACCATCCTGGCTAACACAGTGAAACCCCTGTCTCTACTAAAAAATACAAAAAACCTAGCCAGGCGAGGTGGCGGGCACCTGTAGTCCCAGCTACTCCGGAGGCTGAGGCAGGAGAATGGCATAAACCCGGGAGGCGGAGCTTGCAGTGAGCTGAGATCCGGCCACTGCACTCCAGCCTGGGCGACAGAGCGAGACTCCGTCTCAAAAAAAAAAAAAAAAAAAAAAAAAAAAGATGAGCACCTGGAGGAACCAGGGTGCCATTTGCCACGTCTGAGGAACAAACTCAAGAACTTCATCTTAGGCAAGCTGTACTTGAGAAGCCCATGGAGATGTCAAGTACAAAGCTGGCTACCTAATCTGAACTCAGAAGAGTTGTTTAGGCTGAAGAAGTAAACATGGGCATGATCCACACACAGCCCTAACCCCACTTCAAGAAACTCTCTCCGTTCAGTCCCTAGGATACTCTGCATTTATCCCATCCTGATTCCCATATCTGTAGCCTCACTCCTACTCTCCTTTTGTACTGTAAGCAGTCTGAGG
>NW_016815350.1:0-1210 GCF_001698545.2 Rhinopithecus bieti
CGCACTGCGCCTCGGGCCCGGCCGCGCTCCCGCGCGTACTCCCCGGAGTCCGCCCTGCCCCGGACCCCCGCGGGCCCCGAGTCTTCCTGCCCGCGCCTCGGCCCCAGGGAGGCAGGCAGGCAGGCAGGGCGGGCGCCGGGGCCGATGGCGGGGCCATGTGGGCTTTGCTGGCTCCAGAGAGGAGCGGGGTGGGAGGCTGCGGTGAGCCGGGCCCCAATGCCCGGAGGTCAAGGGCGCCCTGGGGCAGAGGAAGTGGCAGGTACCCCTTAGCGACTCTTGGCTTCTGCAGCCCGCAGAAGGACCCCCAGACTAGGGTCTGGAAAAGTGACCCCTTCATAGTCCTTAACAGGCAGTTGGCAATGGTGTGCTATTCTCCACGCGGTCCGATGGGAAGGGGAGGCCCTGGGGCCGCAACGAGTAAGTAGTCAGCAGGACCCTGTGGACGCGGCCACCCACATGTCACACTTCGGGTGGGAGCAGGACCCGGGGCCCTCCCTCAGGACCGCCGGGAGCCGGGCCCTCTGGGCCGTAGGTGCCGCTACATTGGCCATGGTGCCTCAGCAGAGGAGGCCGGCGCTGGAATTCCAGACTCGTCCTGGCTTCCCCGCCGCACTCTTCTCACGGAAGTGGCTGTGCTGGAGGCACAGGAACAGAACTGTGTTCAGACACTTGCGTGCTCGGAGATGGAGCCTGGAGACCTGGTTTACATCCGCTATGTGTTTAAATGGATAAAACTCTCCGCAGGTCTGTGAGCTCCTCACTAGGTCCCCACTGCCATCTGCGGGCCCCGCAAACAACCCACAAAGGAATGAAACCCAAAATATCCCATAAACTTTCCAAAGAGAAATGACAAAACTGAAATAGTAGTGGTGTCAAGACACAGTGAATTTCGCAGCCCATTGAAGCTGGGGTGGGTGGCCCAGGGCTCCCCAGACTTCATGGATGGGCCTTTTGTTCACATGGCTCAAAATGGCAGCCCAGATCCAGCCATCACACCTGCACTCCAGCCCGCAGAAAAGAGGCAGGAACCTCTTCTTCAATGATGCCTCCCAAGAGTTGCGTTGCCACAGCTGCTCACATCCCATTGGCTACAACGTAGTCACACGACCTACCTCACTGCAAGGGAGGCTGGGAAATGTAGTCTTTAATCTGTGAAATGTGCCCGCTTAAAACGAAGCCATGGAGGAAGAAGACCTAGCGATGTGGCGGG
>NW_016815350.1:5447-7350 GCF_001698545.2 Rhinopithecus bieti
AAAATACAAAAAACTAGCCAGGCGAGGTGGTGGGCGCCTGTGGTCCCAGCTACTCGGGAGGCTGAGGCAGGAGAATGGCGTGAACCCGGGAGGCGGAGCTTGCAGTGAGCTGAGATCCAGCCACTGCACTCCAGCCTGGGCGACAGAGCGAGACTCCGTCTCAAAAAAAAAAAAAAATAAGTTTAAGGAAAAGTACTATGCCTTGATATGCATATGCAAACATCTCCATAAACCTTTTTAGTGCATAAAGAGCAGCATTGCCTAGCACGTCGCACCTTCAGCCCTAAGGCGGTTTTCTCCTATCTCAGTAAATAGAACATATAATCGGGTTTTACACCGAGATGTTCCATTGCCCAGGGATGGGCAGGAGACAGATGCTTTTCTCTGTCTCAACTGCCCAGAGGCCTTCTTTCGTCTTATACTAGTCCTCCTCAGCACCGACCCTTCACGGGTGTCAGGCTGGGGGACGATCAGGTCTTTCCCTTCCCACAAGGCCATATTTCAGACTATCACATGGGGAGAAACCTTGGACAATACCTAGCTTTCCTAGGCAGAGGTCCCTGCGACCTTCTGCAGTGTATGTGTCCCTGGGTACTTGAGATTAACAGAATGGTGAGGACTTTTAACAGACATACGGCCTTCAGGCACTTGTTTAACAAAGCACACCCTGCACAGCCCAAAATCCCTTAAACCTTGAGTCACCACAGCCCATGTTTCTTGCAAGGAGAGGGTTGGGGTAGGGTTACAGATTAACAGCATCTCAAATACAGAACAAAATGGAGTCTCTTATGTCTACTTCTTTCTATATAGACACAGTAACAGTCTGATCTCTCTTTCTCTTCCCCACAAATCACAAAGTCAGGAGTTCAAGATCAGCCTGACCAACATGGTGAAATCCTATCTCTACTAAAAATACAAAAATTAGCTGGGTGTGGTGGCAGATGCCTGTCATCCCAGCCACTCGGGAGGTTGAGGCAGGAAAATTGCTTGAAGCCGGGAGGCAGAGGTTGCAATGAGCCGAGATGGCGCCACTGCACTCCAGCCTGGGCAACAAAGCAAGACTCCATCTCAAATAAATAAATACATACATACATAAAAATAAATAAATAAATAAATATCTTGATCACTTATCGGGGTATGTTTAAATTAAGATGTTGCCAAAAAAAGAAAAGAAAGAAGGATCTTCATCACTAAAATTTGAGGTTACTAATCATAAGAATTCTACTTAAAGCCAGGTGTGGTGGCTCACGCCTGTAATCCCAGTGCTTTGGGAGGAAGAGGCAGGAGGATTGCTTGAGCCCAGCTGTTTGAGATCAGCCTGGGCAACATAGTGAGAACTCGTCTCTAAAACAATTTTTAAAAACTAGCCAGACGTGGTGGCACACACCTGTGGTCCCATCCACTTGGGAGGCTGAGGTGGTAGGATGGCTTGAGCCCAGGAGGTTGAGGCTGCAGTGAGCCATGATTGCACCACTGCATTCCTGTCTGGGCAACAGAGAGAGACCCTGTCTCAAAAAATATATATGTATATGTATATGTATAATATATATGTATATATAAATATACATGCCCAGCCAAAAAGGTTTTTAACTTATTGTTAAAACAAAAATAGAAATACCAGGCCAGGCACAGTGGCTCACGCCTGTAATCCCAGTGCTTTGGGAGCCCAAGGTGGGTGGGTCACCTGAGGTCAGGCATTCAAGACCAGCCTGGACAACATGGAGAAACACTGTCTACACTAAAAATACAAAAATTAGCTGGGTATGATGGCGTGCGCCTGTAAACCCAGCTACTCGGGAGGCTGAGGCATGAGAATCGATTGAACCTCAGAGGCGGAGATTGCAGTGAGCCAACATCGCTCCACTGCACTCCAGCCTGGCAACAGAGTGAGACCCTGCCTCAA
>NW_016815351.1:0-202 GCF_001698545.2 Rhinopithecus bieti
GAGGCAGGAGCTGGGCCGGCGGCCGCAGCCGGGAGCAGGAGGAGCTGCGCCTGGACAGGAGGCCGGGAGGCCGCAACTGGGCCTGGAGAGGCCGGCCTGAGGAAGATCTGGGCCTGGAGAAGCCGCCAAAAGGCCTAGACGGGGCCTGGAAAGGTCCTTCCCCGTGACGAATGAGCTGGGCCTAAAGAGGCCACTGGGAGGC
>NW_016815352.1:0-1652 GCF_001698545.2 Rhinopithecus bieti
TGGGAGGACACATGATGAGAAGGGCTTCTGGGGATTGGTCACTACTCATCCATGTTAACTGGAATTCTGAGCACATATGTAGGGGTTTTTTTGTTTTTTTTTTGTTTGTTGTTTTTGGTTTGTTTGTTTGTTTGTTTTTTGAGGCAGAGTCTTGCTCTGTCGCCCAGGCTGGAGTGCCATGGCGTGATCTCGGCTCACTGCAACCACTGCATCCCGGGTTCAAGTGATTCTCCTGCCTCAGCCTCCTGAGTAGCTGGGATTACAGGCGGGCACCACCATGCCCAGCTGATTTTTGTATCTTTAGTAGAGACGGGGTTTCACCACATTGATCCGGCTGTTACGGAGCTCCTGACCTCGTGATCCATGTGCCTCGGCCTCCCAAAATGCTGGGATTACAGACATGAGCCACTGCACCAGGCCACATATGTAGGTTTTTATGAAATGTGGCGGCCTGCCACTTACTGGGAAACTTGCTCCATCCCTACATCAGCTGGAAGTGAGAGACAGCAACTGGTTTCAGTCTCCTTGCCAAACTTCACTTGATTCCCAATCCCACCCTCCTCCAAGCAAATTGCAAATAAATTTTTTCTTTTCCTTCTTTTCTCATTCTCCAGATTCTCAATTCACACCTCCAACTAAACAGGAAATGCTGACTTCATTGCTTTTAAAAAATCAAATATGCTTTTTATAGAAAAGTCAATCAACAAAGAACAAACAAAGCAACAAGAACTCCAAAATCCCACATCCAGGAGTAACCAGAGTTAACAATTGGTGAAGTTTATTTTTATTTTTTTTGAGATGGAGTCTCACTCTGTCACCCAGGCTGGAGTGCAGTGGTGCGATCTCAGGTCACTGCAACCTCTGCCTCCCAGGTTAAAGCGATTGTCCTGCCTCGGCCTCCCAAGTAGCTGGGACTACAGGCATGCGCCATCAAGCCTGGCTACTTTTTTTGTATTTTTAGTAGAGACGGGGTTTTGCCATGTTGGCCAGGTTGGTTTCAAACTCCTGACCTCAGGTGATCTGCCCTCCTTGGCCTCCCATTTTGGGATTACAGGGATGAGCCACTGTGCCCGGCCTTGGTGAAGTTTCTATTGGATATAATCTTTTTTTTTCTTTTTTTACATCTGTGTTCATGATCTTATAGGATATATCCTAACAAATATGTGTTTGGACGAACGGAGGCAAGATGGCGCACTTCCGGGTTCTTCATCACCAACTTTTCCTGCGTGCGTGAAAATGCAGCCGGCGCCCAGGAAGGTGCAGACCAACCGGGCATGCGCCAGGTGACATCAATCCGAAGAGACCAAGATTTACCTGGTCGCACCTGCGGAACGCCCCCCGACACGCCCATGCCCCGCCTATTGCCCTCCCACTCCCAGAAAAGCCGCTCCCAGAAGACGCCCCGGGCGGACTTCCCAGCCCCAGTCGGGACTGTATCAGGAACTCTGCCCCAGAGCTCACTGGGCGACTCTCTTGGCCTCCTTTGCCAGAGGCCGACAGACCTCTCCCTACCCACCTACTTCCCTGAAGCTAGGTGACCAAAATAAATTTGCAGTTTTGCTCCTACCCTTGCCTGCTCGCTGGTTCTTTTGTGCCCACTCTGGTGGTCTTTAGAAAAAAACAAATCACTTACTTGATTTTTTTTTTTTTTT
>NW_016815352.1:5183-7708 GCF_001698545.2 Rhinopithecus bieti
GGAATATTTCAAAACTATCAGGTTGGCAAATTAATTTTTTTTTTTGAGACAGAGTTTCGCTCTTGTTGCCCAGGCTGGAGTGCAATGGCACAATCTTGGCTCACCGCAACCTCTGCCTCCCAGGTTCAAATGATTCTCCTGCCTCAGCTTCCCGGGTAGCTGGGATTACAGGCATGCGCCACCACACCCAGCTAATTTTGTATTTTTATTAGAGATGGGGTTTCTCCATATTGGTCAGGCTGGTCTCAAACTCCTGACCTCAGATGATCCACCCGCCTTGGCCTCCCAGAGTGCTGGGATTACAGGCATGAGCCACTGTGCCTGGCCTAATTTTTTTATTTTTTTGAGACAGGGTCTCACTCTGTCACCCTGTCAGGCTGAAGCGCAGTGGCACGATCTTGGCTCACTGCAACCTCCACCTCCCCTGTTCAAGCAATTCTCCTGCCTCAGCCTCCTGAGTAGCTGGGACTGCAGACGTGTGCTACCATGCCTGGCTAATTTTCGTATTTTTTGGTAGATACAGGGTTTCCCTGTGTTGGCTTGGCTGGTCTCAAACTCCTTGCCTCAAGTGATCCACCCGCCTTGGCCTCCCAAAGTTCTGGGATTATAGACGTGATCCACTGAGCCCAGTCAAAATTAATAAAATTTTAAAAAAATTATTTAACTCTGGTAATACCAAGTATTTGTGAGAAAGTGAAGAAAAGGGAACTCAGATGTTAATGGTGGGAGTATAAATTGGTACAACCATTCTGGAGATTAATTCAGCAATACCTAGTAAAATTAGATCCATGGCAAGATAAATTAAAACACATGTCCAGAAAAAGACTTGTAAGAATGTTCATAGCTGTTGTATTATCCACTGCTGCATAACAAATTACCCCAAAACTTAGCAGCTTAAAACAACAAATATTTATATTATCTCACAGTTTCTGTGGATCCAGACATGACTGAGCTGAATACCTGTGCTTCAGGGTGTCTCGGGGTTGCAATCAAGGCATCATCTGGGATTATGGGCTGATCTGAAGGCATGAAGGGGTGGATCTACAAGGCCATACATACCAGGGGGCAGGAATCATTTGGGGCCACTTTGAAGGTTGCCTACCACACAGCTTTATTCATAACAGCGCCAAACTGGAAACAGCTTAGATGTCCATCAATGTGAGAACAGATAAACAAACTATGGTATATTCATATAACAAAATACTATCCAATAGAATAAAGGTTGAGTGGGCCAGACACAGTGGCTCACGCCTGTAATCCCAGCACTTTAGGAGGCCAAGGTAGGTGATTCGCTTGAGCCCAGGGGTTTGAGACCGGCCTGGGTGACACGACGAAACCTCGCCTTGGCCGGGTGCGGTGGCTCATGCCTGTAATCCCAGCACTTTGGGAGGCCGAGGCGGGTGGATCACAAGGTCAGGAGATCGAGACCATCCTGGCTAACACGGTGAAACCCCATCTCTACTAAAAAATACAAAAAATTAGCCGGGCACAGAGGCGGGTGCCTGTAGTCCCAGCTGCTGGGGAGGCTGAGGCAGGAGAATGGCGTGAACCTGGGAGGCGGAGCTTGCAGTGAGCCAAGATCACGCCACTGCATTCCAATCTGGGCCACAGAGCCAGACTCCGTCTCAAAAAAAACAAAAACAAAACAAAACACAAAACAAAGAAACCTCGCCTCTACAAAAAATACAAAAATTAGCCAGGCGTCATGAGGCACGTTTGTAGTCCCAGCTACTTGGGAGGCTGAGGCAGGACGATCACTCCAGCCCAGGAGATGGAGGTTGCAGTGAGCCAAGATCGCACCTCTATACTTCAAGCCTGGGTGACAGAGCAAGACCCTGTCTCAAAGAAAAAAAAAAAGACTGAGTACAAGAAGTTTTATACTAAATAAATAATACATAGTATATGATTCAATTTATATGAAGTTCTGTAATAGACAAAACTGCTAATTTCTTGTGGAAAAAAAATCAGAATAGTGGTTACCCACAGTGTCTGGCGGCTGGAGGCGGAGGCTGGATAATTTTTCTTTTTTTGATGCAGAATCTTGCTCTGTCACCCAGGTTGTAGTGCAGTGGCACAAACACCTCATTGCAGCCTCAAGCTCCTCAGATCAAGCAGGCCTCCCACCTCAGCCTCCTGAGTAGCTAGGACTACAGGCATACTCCACCATACCCCAATAATTTTTTTTTTTGGCCAGGCATGGTGACTCACGCCTGTAATCCCAGCACTTTGGGCAACCGAGGCGGGCAGATCACCTGAGGTCAGGAGCTCAAGACCAGCCTGGCCAACATAGTGAAACCCGTGTCTACTAAAAAATACAAAAATTAGCCAGGCGTGATGGTGCACGCCTGTAATCCCAGCTACTTGGGAGACTGAGGCACAAGAATTGCTTGAACCTGGGAGGTAGAGGCTGCAGTGAGCCAAGATTGCACCACTGTACTTCAGCCTGGGCAACAGAGCTAGACTCTGTCTTTAAAAAAACAATTATTATTATTATTATTATTATTATTATTATTATTATTATTGTA
>NW_016815352.1:9752-13864 GCF_001698545.2 Rhinopithecus bieti
GGGGTTTCACCGTGTTCGCCAGGATGGTCTCGATCTCCTGACCTCGTGATCCGCCAGTCTCGGCCTCCCAAAGTGCTGGGATTACAGGCTTGAGCCACCGCGCCCGGCCTAGTCCCTACAGTTCTTTACCAAGTTAAGAGGAATAGAGGCCTCAAAAGGAAAATAACTTCTCCTATTAATAAAAGCCAATGCATGCTTAAAGAATTAATAGGAAAAAGGAGACAAACAGCCATCATTTATATTCTTAAGTGGTGACACTGATCAAAATTTCACTCAATTAATATTATTAAGTGCCTATATGCATCAGGCATTGTACCAGACTCTAGAACTATGGTGGTGTGCAAAAGAGACATGATTCCTGTGCTCTTTGAACTTACTATCTTGTAGGGAAGACAGACATCAAACAGACTGGATGAAAACTTGGTTTCTTATTAGTTGATTCAGTTCATGTGGCCCAAACATGGTCTCCCAAACTCCAACTTTATATCCTTATCAGTTCTGTAGCTGTAGCTAGCTAACTGGAGTGTGTCTGAGTCTTCTTCCAAATTCTTAGGGAAGAGAAGATGATTTCCTCAGCTTAGGTTGGTTGTCTACCCTGTTCCATTCAGCTGTAGCCTGGGAATGAGGTAAGGAAGGCCCATTACCCACTCAGTGGGGTTATGCGAAGGTTCTGTGAGAAGTGAATATAGGGGAGGGCAATTGAAAACAATGGACCTGCTATCTAACCCAGCTCTACATACTGGATTTCACAATGTGTCTCAAGTAACTACAATGACTTATCACAATCAATAATCAATAACATTTAATAATATCGTCTTTTCCATGAGCAAGTTAATCTTTTCTTCCCAAGAAAAAATTAAAGCTCCAGACCGGGCACAGTGCTCACACCTGCAATCCCAGCACTTTGGGAGGCCGAGGCAGGTGGATCACTTGAGGCCAGGAGATCAAGACTAGCCTGGGCAACATGGTGAAACCCCGTCTCTACTAAAAATACAAAAATTAGCCAGGTGTGCTGGTGCACACATGTAGTCCCAGCAACTCAGGAGGCTGAGGCACGAGAATTGTTTGAACTCGGGAGGTGGAGGTTGCAGTGAGCCAAGATGGTACCAAGATCGTGCCACTGCACTCCAGCCTGAGTGACAGAGCGAGACTCTGTCTCAAAAAAGAAAGAAAAGAAAAGAAAAGAAAAGAAAATAAAAGAAAAGAAAAGAAAAGAAAAGAAAAGAAAGAAGGAAGGAAGGAAGGAAGGAAGGAAGGAAGGAAGGAAGGAAGGAAAGAAAGAAAATGAAAGTTCCAAATGTATCCAGGCATCTTATCTCTCATCTGGTTGCCTGATGGTGGCCTAAATTCCTAATTCTGTTGCTATAGTGTGGGCTATCTTCCACCACTGCTGTTTTGTTTGGCCTTGGGAAGTTCTTAGGAAGGGGAGAGGCCTAGCTCTTGCTGAGATAAAGCTGAGGGTTGCCTTGGTTTTCCTCACCCTGAGATGTGTCAGATAGCAACATCTACAAACTGGCAGATAACTCCCTAAGCACAAAAGAGATCATTAGGCCCCTTTCCATGATCTCTGCCCAGCCACCAAACCTCCACGAAATATTGAGAGACCTTCACTATCATATTTCAGATAGTAAGCAGAGGTATAGGCATCACCATATTATGTGTGCATATAACAGGCTGTTGAGCTACAATAAATATTAATTGTGCTGAGGAAAAACATTGCAATGCAGGATCAGGAAGATCTTCAAATCTTAACCCAGGAAGAGGAGCTAAAGCATATATGCACCACAGGGAGTCTAAAAAGGATGAATTTTCCAGCTCAAGGTCTAAACTAGAGACTGGCCAGCAGGGTGTGGTGGCTCACATCTATAATCCCAGCACTTTGGGAGGCTGAGGCAGGCAGGTCACTTGAGGTCAGGAGTTTGAGACCAGCCTGGCCAACACGGTGAAATCCCATCTCTACTGAAAATACAAAAATCAGCTGGGCGTGGTGGTGGGCACCTGTAATCCCAGCTATTCAGGAGGCTGAGGCAGAAGAATCTCTTTAACCTGGGAGGCAGAGGTTGCAGTGAGCTGAGATTGCACCACTGTACTCCAGCCTGGGCAATAGAGCGAGACTCAGACTCAAAAAATAAATAAATAAATAAATAAATAAAATTAAAAGATAAATAAAAAAATAGAGAGTGGACAATTGAGCTCCTTGGTACTTCCCTCTGGGCTCATAACCTGGGTTCTGTCCCTCTTGATTGTACTACCCAGACTATGGTGGTAGGAGGCATAGAGAAAACCAAACCCAAATAACAGAGCTCCTTTTCATAAGGCTTAGAGCAGTGGTTCTCAACCAGGAGGGATTTTGTCCCCTTTCTCCTATGCCCAGAGGACATTTGGCAATGCTTGGAGGCATTTTCTGTTGTCACAACTCTGTGTGTGTGTGTGTGTGTGTGTGTGTGTGTGTGTTGCAGGGGGTGCTATTGGCATCTACTTGGTAGAGGCCAGAGATGCTGCTAAACACCCTGTAATGCACAGGGAAGCCCCACAACAAAAATATCAATAGTATTGAGGTTGAGAAAGCTTGGCTTAGAGGGCTTAGAGCAGAACATGCCTTACTCTCACCCCTCAGTTCCAGGCTTCCAATCTTTTGGACTCCATTGAAGTTCCCACTTAGTCTGCTCAGTGAAGAATGATGGTCTAGGGGTGGACATTTCTACTCCTCCACCTGCACAGGAGGAAAGGCACAATCCAACAAGTTAGAGAACAATGTCCAAGCAAAGGGAAGGCCAAGATTGCCAATAGAGATATGCCAATGAGCTTCAAATCAGTGACATGGAAAAAAAAAAAAAAAAAAAAAGAAAATACAGATATGCCAAAATAGAGATTCCCATAGCAACAGCTTTTTACCTCTCAGTTACTACCTGATAAAGTTCTACTGCCAAGAAAGTGATTCAATTATGTGTCCTCAAACCCTATCACAAGACCTCCATTTTGACAGCAGATGGGAATAAGGAAAACTTGAACTCTTAAAAAACAATTTAGAGACAAGATCTCACTATGTTGCCCAGGCTGGTCTTGAGATCCTGAGCTCAAAGGATCCTCCCTTTTCATCCTCCCAAAGTGCTGGGATTACAGGCATGAGCCACTGCACCTAACCAAGTTGAACTCTTCCTACTAACCCAAGTAAGTTCAAGCTTCCAAAGTTTGCCTCCACTTAGTACCAGCTACTCAGGAGGCTGAGGCAGGAGAATGGCGTGGAACCCGGGAGGTGGAGCTTGCAGTGAGCCCAGAACGCCCCACTGCACTCCAGCCTGAGCGACAAAGCGAGATTCCATCTCAATAAAATAAAATAAAATAAAATAATATAAAAAATAAAAAAATTAGCCCAGCATGGTGGTGTACACCTATAATCCCAGCTACTCAGGAGGCTGAGGCACAAGAATTGCTTGAACCTGGGAGGTGGAGGTTGCAGTGCACTGCACTCCAGCCTGGGTGGCAGAGCGAGACTCTGTCTCAAAAAAATAAAGCAAGAAAAAGGTACAATGTAATGGTGAAAGAAATGGAGAAAATGTTTACATTTTGGACTGAGAATCAGTAGGTTGCTGATATATACAGGCTTCCAGAATCAAAGACGAGTTCACAGCTCCACAGAGCTATTGATTGGGGCAGAGCTTCTTACACACAACGCTATCAAACAAAAAAGAAGGCTGGTGTTTAATTTCATTTGGATAAATTTGTCAAGAGAGTGAAAAGACACCTCAAAGTCAGCATGAAGAGTCCCTGCTCAATCCTTTGAGAATAATTATCAACAAGTCCTTCTTCTCAACATTAAAACCAAAAATGTTTGAAGAACTGCTGGCCAAAAATTTTCAAAATCTGTTGAACATTACAAAACCACAGATCTTTTTCTGAGCTCCTGTGAGTTCAAGCGTTGGGACTAGGGCTAACCCTCTATCCCAGGTTCCCATATCAAGTTGAAAAATTAATAAGTTTAAGGAATAAATGAACCTTATTATTTTCCAAATATCCAACAAATATTTGCTGAGGTCCATAGGAGAAATAATATTTATTTATTTATTTATTTATTTATTTATTTATTTATTTGGGACAGAGTCTCACTCTGT
>NW_016815352.1:18407-19926 GCF_001698545.2 Rhinopithecus bieti
AAAAAAAAAAAAAAAAAAAAAAAAAAAAAACAGCACTCAAGCCTTATGGTGTAGTTTATTTATTTATTTAGTTGTTGTTGTTGTTGTTTGAGACGAAGTCTCACCCTGTTGCCCAGGCTGGAGTGCAGTGGTGCAATCTCGGCTCACTGCAACCTCCACCTCCAGGGTTGAAGCGATTCTCCTGCCTCAGCCTCCTGAGTAGCTGGGATTACAGGTGCTCCCCACCACGTCTGGGTAATTGTTTTTTTTGAGATGGAGTTTCGTTCTTGTTGCTCAGGCTGGAGTGTAATGGCGCAATCTCCGCTCACCGCAACCTCCACCTCCCAGGTTCAAGCGATTCTCCTGCCTCAGCCTCCCTAGTAGCTGGGATTACAGATATGTGCCACCACACCCGGCTAATTTTGTATTTTTAGTAGAGACAAGGTTTCTCCATGTTGGTCAGGCTGGTCTCGAACTCCCGACCTCAGGTGATCTGCCCGCCCTGGCCTCCCAAAGTGCTGGGATTATAGGCATGAGCCACCACACCCGGCCCAGCTAATTTTTCTATTTTTAGTGGAGACAGGGTTTCGCTGTGTTGGCCAGGCTGGTGGCGAACTTGTGACCTCAGGTGATCCACCCATCTCAGTCTCCCAAAGTGCCAGGATTACAGGTGTGAGCCACGGTGCCTGGCTTTTATGGTGTGGTTTAGATCTATGTAAGCAACATCATAGAAATCTGGCAGCAAGAAGCACAAACTCATCCAATTCCAGAACAGATTTCAGGACTGGTCTCTGAGAAGGAAGGGGACAGGTAAGAGAAAGGCTGAGCCCAAAGTTCAATGCATAGAACAGATTATATAGACGATAACAAGCCAGGAGATCACCAAAACTGGGAAACCAGATGAGAAATAAATTTTAGACACCAATTTTGAGAAAGGAGGATGCAAAGATGTTAGACCCTGCCTGGGTCTAACATCTTAGCTTATGCACTAATACCCTATGAATGAATGAATAAATTCCCGAGTGCCTGTAGCACTTACTGTCAGCAACATGCACGTGATAATTAGACATTCAGTACCTTATGATCATTCTTGAGTTATTATTCACTTATTTGTTCCTTATCTCTTTATCTGCATTCTAAGTCCACCAAAGGCATAAACTGTAAGTGCGTGCTTCTCTTTCTTTCTTTCTTTTCTTTTTTCTTTTTTGAGACCGAGTTTCGCTCTTGTTGCCCAGGCTGGAGTGCAATGGCACAATCTCGGCTCACGGCAACCTCTGCCTCCCAGGTTCAAGTGATTCTCCTGCCTCAGCCTCCCGAGTAGCTGGGATGACAGTAATGCGCCACCACACCCAGCTAATATTTTTGTATTTTTGGTAGAGACAGGGTTTCGCCATGTTGGTCAGGCTGGTCTTGAGCTCCCGACCTCAGGTGATCCACCTGCCTCGGCCTCCCAAATGGCTGGGATTACAGGTGTGAGCCACCATCTGTGAGCCACCATGCCCGGCTTGTGTGCTTCTCTTTCTTTTTTTTTTTTTTTTTT
>NW_016815352.1:23996-38752 GCF_001698545.2 Rhinopithecus bieti
TAATCCCAGCACTTTGGGAGGCTGAGGCGGGCACATCACCTGAGGTTAGGAGTTAGAGACCAGCCTGGCCAACATGGTGAAACCCCATTTCTACTAAGAATACAAAAAAATTAGCCGGGTGTGGTGGCAGACGCCTATAATCCCAGCTACTTGGGAGGCTGAGGCACGAGAATTGCTTGAACCCGGGAGGCGGAGGTTACAGTGGGCCAAAATCGTGCCACTGCACTCCAGCCTGGGTGACAGAGACTCTGTCTCAAAAAAAAAGAAAGAAAGAAAGAAAGAAAGAAAGGAAGGAAGGAAGGAAGGAAGGAAGGAAGGAAGGAAGGAAGGAAGGAAGGAAGGAAGAAAGAAGAAAATAACTGAAAAAACACAAAGGTGGAAAAATTTGGGAATAAGTGAAGAGAAAGATAAATAGTAGCTGGGGCTAAAAGAATAAATAAATGGGTTATATAATGAGGGAAATCCAAAACTACATTAACACCTTGACACCTTGATTGTCACATACAAGACCAACAACAACAAAAAAGAGATACATTAGCACTTTGAAGGACAAGAGATGACATTGTCTCCTAGCTCACTTACCCCAGATGCCTGAAACAGTTAAGTTATATTTGCCAAGACCACTCCTGCTTTTGGAACCTAACAAGATCGAATGGAAGCCTGCAAACCTGAGTGACCTCACCCTAGAAGACATATTTATACAATATGATGAACTAGACTGATTATTAATGATTGAATGAGATTCTAGTAATATGGCAGTATCTTTTGAATTATATATCCCTTTTTTTTTCCTTTTTGACACAGTCTCCCTCTGTCACCCAGGCTGGAGTGCAGTGGTGCCATCTTAGCTCACTGCAATCTCCGCCTACCAAGTTCAAGCGATTCTCCTGCCTTAGTCACCCGAGCAACTGGGATCCTCCCGCCTCAGCCTCCCAAAGTCCTGGGATTACAGGCGTGAGCCACCACACCAGGCAGGGTTTCCTTTTTTTTTTTTAAGGAAGAATACTATTCCATTGTGTATATACTACATTTTCTTTATCCACTCATCCATTGATGGGCACTTAGGTTGATTCCATGTCTTGACTATTGTAAATAATGCTGCAATGAACATGGGAATGCAGATATCTCTTTGATACACTGATTTCATTTTCTTTGGATATATACTTGGTAATGGGATTACAGAATCATATGATAATCCTGCTTTTAATTTTTTACACATTTTTTTTTTTTTGCCTCTATAAGAGATTGGGTCTTGCTATGTTGCCCAGGCTGGTCTTGTACTCCTAGGCTCAAGCAGTCCACCTGCTTTGGCCTCCCAAAGTGCTAGAATTACAGGCATGAGCCACTGTGCTTGGCCCTATTTTTAATTTTTTGAGAAACCTCCCTACCATTTTCCATAATGTCTGTACTAATTTACATTTCCACTAACAGTGTGCAAGGGTTTCCTTTTCTCTACATCCTCTCCAACACTTGCTATCTTTCATTTTGTTGATTATAGCCATTCTAACAGGTATGAGGTGAAGCCTAGGTTCTTTTATTTATTTATTTTAAAAAATGGGATACATGTGCAGAATGTGCAAGTTTGTTACATAGGTATACATGTGCCATGGTGGTTTGCCGTACCTATTGATCCATCCTCTAAGTTCCCTCACCTCACTGCCTACCCCGCAACAGGCCCTGGTGTGTGTTGTTCCCCTCTCTGTGTCCATGTGTTCTCAGTGTTCAACTCCCACTTATGAGTGAGAAAGTTCGGTTTTCTGTTTCTGTGTCAGTTTGCTGAGGATGATGGCTTCCAGCTTCATCCATGTCCCTGCAAAGGACATGATCTCATTCCTTTCTATGGCTGCATAGTATTCCATGGTGTGTGTGTACCACATTTTCTTTATGCAGTCTATCATTGATAGGCATTTGGGTTGGTTCCATGTCTTTGCTATTGTAAGTAGTGCTGCAATAAACATACAAGGGCATGTGTCTTTATAGTACAATGACTTATATTCCTTTGGGTATGCATGTGTCTTTATGGTACAATGATTTATATTCCTTTGGGTATATACCCAGTAATGGGATTGCTGGGTCAAATGGTATTTCTGGTTCTAGATCCTTGAGGAATCGCCATACTGTCTTCCACAATGGTTGAACCAATTTACATTCCCACCAACAGTGTAAAAACATTCCTATTTCTCCACAGCCTCGCCAGCATCTATTGTTTCCTGACTTGTTAATAATTGCCATTCTGACTGGCGTGAGATGGCATCTCATTGTGGTTTTGATTTGCATTTCTCTGATGATCAGTGATGTTGAGTTTTTTTCATATGTTTGTTGGCTGTGTAAATGTCTTCTTTTGAGAAGTGTCTATTCATATCCTTTGCCCACTTTTTGATGTGGTTTTTTGTTCTTTTCTTGTAAATATGTTTATGTGCCTTGTAAATTCTGGATGTTAGACCTTTTCTCAGATGGGTAGATTGCAAAAATTTTCTCCCATTCCATAGGTTGCCTGTTCATTCTCATAATAGTTTCTTTTGCTGTGCAGAAGCTCTTTAGTTTAATTAGATCCCATTTGTCAATTTTGGCTTTTGTTGCAATTGCTTTTGGCATTTTTGTCATGCAGTCTTTGCCGATGCCTATGTCCTGAATGGTATTGTCTAGGTTTTCTTCTAGGGGTTCTACGGTTTTGGGTTTTACATTTAAGTCTTTAATCCATCTTGAGTTAATTTTTGTGTAAAGTGTAAGGAAGGGGTCCAGTTTCAGTTTTCTGCATATGGCTAGCCAGTTTTCCCAGCAGCATTTACTGAATAGGAGATCTTTTCCCCATTGCTTGTTTTTGTCAGGCTTGTTGAAGATGGTTGTAGATGTGTGGTGTTATTTCTGAGGTCTCTGTTCTGCTCCATTGCTCTATATGTCTGTTTTGGTTAGTGTAGTACTGTAGCCTTGTAGTATAGCTTTCTTTCTTTCTTTCTTTTTTTTTTTTTTTTTAGGCAGAGCCTTGCTCTGTTGCCCAGGCTGGAGTGCAATGGTGAGATCTTGGCTCACTGCAACCTCCGCCTCCCTCAAGCAATTCTTCTGCCTCTGCCTCCTGAGTAGTTGGGAGTACAGGCATGCACCACCATGCCTGGCTAATTTTTGTATTTTTAGTAGAGACAAGGTTTCACTACATTGGCCATGCTGGTCTCGAACTCTTGACCTCAGGTGATCCGCCTGCTTCGGCCTCCCAAAGTGCTGGGATTACAGGTGTGAGCCACCAAACCCAGCCAACCTTATAGTATAGTTTGAAGTCAGGTAGCATGATGTCTCCAGCTTTGTTCTTTTTGCTTAGGATTGTCTTGTGAAGCCCAGGTTCTTAAAGAACTTGTTGAACAGCTGATCCAATGTTAGCATTGGGACATAGAATGACCCTCTAGATTTCTTATTATGTGAGAAAGAAAACAAACCTCTATTTGTTTAAGCTACTGTTAGTCAGATTTTCTGTTGCTTGCAGCCCAAACCATTCTGAACTAATACTATAGATTTTAAATTTTATTAGATTCTTCCAGATTACTTTGCAAACAACAAAAAAAGATAATAGTGATTCATACTCCTAGCAGTAATGGATGCATGCAGGGAAATGGACATTCATCAGGATTTTTTTTTTTTTTTTTGAGACAGAGCCCCCCTCTCTGTTGCCCAAGCTGGAGTGCAGTGACATGAATACAGCTCACTGCAGTCTCGACCTCCTGGGCTCAAGCAATCCTTCCACCTCAGCCACCCAAGCACCACCACAACCAGCTAATTTTTTTTTTTGCAGAGGTGGGGGTCTCAGTATGTCGCCCAGGCTGGACTTGAACTCCTGTTCCTGGCCTCATCTGGAGTTTAATTTTGTATATGGTATAAGGTAGGAACCTAGTTTTGCTTACTTCTTGCTGGATAACCAATTTTAAAGCACCATTTATTAAATAAGCTGTCTTTTTTGCACATAATTGAAATTGAGATTTATTTATATTTTCTGTAGTTTTTTATTTTATTTTATTTTATTTTATTTTATTTATTTATTTNATCCTTCCACCTCAGCCACCCAAGCACCACCACAACCAGCTAATTTTTTTTTTTGCAGAGGTGGGGGTCTCAGTATGTCGCCCAGGCTGGACTTGAACTCCTGTTCCTGGCCTCATCTGGAGTTTAATTTTGTATATGGTATAAGGTAGGAACCTAGTTTTGCTTACTTCTTGCTGGATAACCAATTTTTAAAGCACCATTTATTAAATAAGCTGTCTTTTTTGCACATAATTGAAATTGAGATTTATTTATATTTTCTGTAGTTTTTTATTTTATTTTATTTTATTTTATTTTATTTATTTATTTATTTTGAGACGGAGTCTCGCTCTGCCGCCCAGGCTGGAGTGCTGTGGCGGGATCTCGGCTCACTGCAAGCTCTGCCTCCCGGGTTTACGCCATTCTCCTGCCTCAGCCTCCCGAGTTGCTGGGACTACAGGCGCCCGCCACCTCGCCGGGCTAATTTTCTGTATTTTTTTTAGTAGAGACGGGGTTTCACCGTGTTAGCCAGGATGGTCTCGATCTCCTGACCTCGTGATCCACCCGTCTCGGCCTCCCAAAGTGCTGGGATTACAGGCTTGACCCACCGCGCCCAGCCTTTTATTTATTTTTTGACGAAGTGTCACTCTGTAGCCCAGGCTGGAGTACAGTGGTGCGATCTCGGCTTACTGCAACCTCCGCCTCCTGGGTTCAAGCAATTCTCCTGCCTCAGCCTCCTGAGTAGCTGGGATTACAGGCACGCATCCGCATGCCACTGCACCTGGCTAATTTTTTGTATATTTAGTAGAGACGGGGTTTCACCATGGTGGCCAGGCTGGTCTTGAACTCCCAATCTCAGGTAATCCACCTGCCTCGGCCTCCCAAACTGCTAGGATTACAGGCGTGAACCACCGTGCCCAGCCTATTGCTTTTAATTTCTCTATCTTCCTCACCCTCTTCCCCAACCCCAACCCAGGTTTTATTGTTTTAGGGGAAGGGATGTGGCAAGAGACTAAGAGCAGATTTTACTTGCCCATCTCTTTGTTTTTTTGTGTTTCGAAAGCCCAAGTCCTTAGGGGAAGAGGGTTAGTGTGTAGTCAAATTGTCTTGGCCAGAAAATATAAAGGGAGAATGATTTTATCCACCCTAAAGAGAGATTCTAGCCCCTCCTACCTGCTAGGTCTGAGGATAATATAATGCTATCAGGGAGATCCTTGGGTTCCAGGTAGAAAGGACCTGTGTCCTGCTTCCTGGCATCATCCCTGGGTAGACAGCAAAACGTGAGAGAAAAGAGACTGTTCTAGGCAACTTTAACAAAAATCCCCAAGCCACTGGGAGGGACCCAGTGTAACAAGGGCCTGCCAGACCATAAAGGAACACTATGGGATGAGGCAATGAACCTCTGACTGCTAACCTGTGTGGCCACATAGCCAAATTTTTTTTTTTCGTTGCGCAGCCTGGTCTTGAACACCTGAGCTCAAGCAATCCTTCTGCCTCAGCCTCTCAAAGTGCTGAGATAACAGGCTTGAGCCACAGTGCCTGGCTATGATTAAGGATTTAATGGACCTCTGTTCCCAGGTCTTAGCACTGTGGCTTGAACCTGAGAAGGAGGAACATCAAGAATAATACAGGTTATTTTCCAACCCCAAGGAATCGGGGATATTGCAGTCAAAAGTTAAATGGAATCATAGACAAGAAAGATGCAACAAAAAATGTTTAAGAGCATGGACTCTGAACTAAACTAACTGGTTTAGTTCTAGCTCTGAAACTTACTTGCTGTGTTACTATGAGCAAGTTATTTAATTTCTTTGTGCCTTGGTTTACTAATTTGAAAACTGGTGTTAATAATGGCACTTACCTCATAGGATTTAATGGGCTTGTATAAAGCACATAGTAAATGCTATTGGATTATTAGCTGACATTATTATTATTATTATTGTTATTATTACTATTATTATTATCATACACCTTAGTGGGTAGACTACAATTCATACCTGCTACATGAGGGATTTGTGACAAGACTGTTTTGAAAGACTATTACAGACTATTGGAATAGATCCAGAGAGTCCGTAGAAGGAATGGAGGGAGGGAGAGAGGAAGAAAGGCAGGTCAGCAAATGAAGCCTGGTTAGTTAGCCCAGCAGACTGAAGTTTCTGATTCTCAAAAGAATATACTATGTCAGATTGTACATTTCTTAAATAACTGATCTTATTCTGGAGAGGGAGGGGCTGTTACAGCAACCCCAACTCAGGCTCTGTAGTCTGGCCACATGGGAATTTTGCAGAAGAGTTAAGATCTTGGACACTTTGCAAGTTTTAGAGAAGTGATGTGGGCTTAGTCATCTGTAGGCATTCTGAGAGTCAGTTGTCAAGGCAAAGGCATTTACCTTAAGATTGCCCCCAGATGGCTCGGCGCGGTGGCTCAAGCCTGTAATCCTAGCCTCAGTTCAAGATTGTCAGGAATTTGAGACCAGCCTGACCAACAAGGTGAAACCCTGTCTCCACTAATACAAAACTTAGCTGGGTGTGGTGGCGCGTGCCTGTAATCCCAGCGACTCAGGAGGCTGAGGCAGGAGAATCGCTTGAACCCAGGAGGCGGAAGTTGCAGTGAGCCAAGATTGCGCCACTGAACTCCACCCTGGATGACAGAGCAAGACTCCGTCTCTAAAAAAAAAAAAAAAAAAAAGATTGCCCCCTGATATACGCTCTGGGCACATGTGGAAAGACTGCATCTAGGAAGAAGAGACTAGACTAATAGCAAGGCTGGAGAAATTGCATTATCCAGCCTGAAATGTGGAGTGTTTCTAAGTCAGTCACTAAGCCAAAGATAGCTGTTCACTTCTGAGTATGCCCTTACTCAAGGGATACTCAACTTGTTCTGGGAGGAAAGAGAACCTTCTGGGAGGATATTAATAACCCTAAGATGATCCTGGTGAGAAATTCCCCTAGTGGAAAGACTTGCCTGGAGAAAAGATCACCCAGACATCCAAGCCCTGGGAATTACTGCCTTGAACAGACGCACCTGGATGAGAAGTACACTTTCCCTTGCTGGGATGCTAAGATTTAATAGAGGGAGAACGTGGCTCAGTATTATTTAGATAATATAGATAGATTTTTTTCTTTCCTATATTTTCTTTTCTCTACCTGTCCCTTCCCCAAAATAACATCGCTTTGCGGTGTACCTCAGGGGAGGGAGGTGGCAAGGCAGGAAAACAAATACTCTGCCACTCTTTCTGGTTTCTGTGTTCCCAAAACAAGTCCTTAAGGAAGGGGTATTAGGGTGTAGGGGCAGAGACCAAGTATCTGGGCCAGAAAACTAGAAGAAAGAGTTGCACAAACCTAAAAAAATGATTCTTCTCTTCCTCACTCCCCTCTCCTTGGGAGGAAGAGACAACAAGAGCAGAGAGATATCTGTGAGAGCACAAGCAGCATTGATTAGCCTCAGCTTCCTAGGAGCAACAACTAGCTAATGGGGAAGACTCAAGAGAGGAAGGGCTGTGTGGAATGTCTAGGTAGCTGGCCCAATACCTATTGGGACTTCGGGAAAAATTCTGTGCCCCAAGTGTGGCAGAGACATTAGAGAGGACCACAGCACTGGAAAGGACCCATGTGGGCAGAGGGCTCAGCACAAACTGCCAGGATCTAAATAACTAGAGGCAGATATCCTTACTCCACTCCCACTTACACTCATGCCTGGGCACTACCTAAGATCCCCAAACTGTGGTATCACTTGGGTTAAGGGAAATGAACATCAAGAATGATGGACATTGTTTACCTCCCCGCCCCAATAACGTGGTTAAAAAGAGGGCACGGGGTCAGAAATTAAGTTCCAGAAACAGTCACAACTCTACCCATGGTTGCAGTAGTCAGTTAACTACAAACTTTGAGGTTCATTTCAGCTCCATCTTGTTGACTGCAAAAGTTACCATCCTGTGTGGTAGGAAAGAGACCAACAGATAGTAGGACCATAAAACTAGCCTCCTACCCCCACTCCTGTGGGATTCTGGGGTTTAAAAATGATTCCAGTGAAATCTTTTGTAATTTATTGGCACCAGAGCCTCTAGAAAAAAATGAATTAGATTATTGGAAGGATGCTTTCCTGGAACAATGTAAAACCAAATTACAAATAGTTAATATAAATCAAAATTTCTGTTTGATGAGTAGGAACATTGCAAATGTCACTTGAGAGTCAGTGGAAACCAGTAGGTAGGAAAGGAATGTTCCCTGTCATACCTTGGTGATTAGCTAGAATTGCCCGCTCCCCTTTCTGCCTACAGTGGCATTTGTGCTGAGTTACAGACCAGATTGTCCCAAACAGAAAAGCACATATGTCAATAAAAGGTCTAAATTGAGAAGGACCTGTATTTGGATGGGGAGCCGACTTGTTTGATTTTCAAATTTCTAAAGGTCATAAAAGTCACTCTACTCAATAGTTTTTTTTTTTTTTTAACAAGTATTAAACTATAAAAGAGGTACTGCTAAAAAAAATTAAAATCTAAGAAAATTGAAGGGCCAACATTTCCAAGTATTGTTCTTTATTCATTACCTACATCATCAGGCTCAGAGACAAGGAAAGAGGGAGCAGGTCACAACTGAGCTAGATGCCTTGCTTTTCATAAAGGTGATGTGTGTGGTAGTGGTGGAAATAGGGTGACACTGAGAAATAGAAACAGTGGCCACAAGTTTCTAGTTGGCATCTCATGGGAGTCAGGACCTACAAAAACTTGGGATAAATTGGTAACCTTTGAAACTTTGAAACTGCCCCTTAGTGGTTGTTCAGCTACTCTTTCCTCTGTTTTTGGTTGACACTAGTCAACCAATCAACAGGGAAAAGAGACTATCTTCAGGGACAGTGAGGAAAGAAGTGTGGGAGACCCCATCCATTTTTCAGCTAATTGAGACTTCAGAGACCCTTAAGGTAGAATGGTGAAGCTATTTGGAGAAACCACACCTTGCTCTTTCAAATTGGCCAGGAAGAAAGATCTCCACCGGTCTAGTGGCTGGACCCCATAGCCCTATTGTTTCCTCAGCGTCTCCCTTCATTGTCAAAATGGAAAGATGGGAGTTTGAATGTATGAAGGGCATGGTCCGGTTTCCTTACATGCTCTGGCAATATTGAAATTAATAAGGAAGGAACAGACGCAAGAGACAGGGCTACAAGGCCTCCCACCATTATACTCAACCCCCCCCCCCCCTTACAAAGTCAGAGATAAACAATTACACTTTATTTGGACTTTGGAAACCTGAGTTAAATTTATTGATTGTGCTGTTTTAAAGAGCTGAAAAAGACTGAGATTTCTGAGGCCTACGGCAAGAAAAGAAAAATAGGTAGTGGAGAGGGGATAACTCAGTGATAGGGCCGAGGCTGGAGGGCTGAAAGCATTAGTCTGGTATTTCCCACACAGCCTCCTAGCTTGAGGGGCATTCGAAAAGAATGTCCTGCCCTTTAGCTGCGCCACCAGATGACTCCCGGGAGATTGAAAAATGCCTCGGCTCTGGAGTGAGCACACCTGGGTTCAAGTTCTAACTCCACAAATAGTATGAACTTGAGCAATTCATGTCCATTTCCCCTCCTGAGCCTCAGTTTCCTCCTCTCTCGGGCCGGGATTATTCATGGGAGAATGACAGAATTCTATACTGCTCCTGGCATAGCACAGGAAGCAGTTTGAAGCCGCTGCGCCGAGGCTAACATGTACCGAAAGCTCGAAGGAGGCAGCATTCACTACCAGCTAGAGGATCTGGGAGTTTTTCAAGGAGGTGACCGGTGGGAGACAGAGAGAGCCAGTCTCAGTTAGAGGCAGTCTTTCCGCATGCGCGCGGTCTAGAAGCCTGGCGGCGGCGAGGGGGCGGGACCAGGTTTCTGAAGGGGTTGCTATGGCACCGAGGGGCCGGGGAGGTTCACCGAACCCTTAAAAGCATTGCTCCCTCCCCCACCTGCCACCATCAGGGCCGAGGGCCATTGTTCCGGGCAAAATGGCGTCGGTAATCCCCCTCCCGGTCAGAGGGCTGATAAAACTGAGGGTGGGAGTCTGACCATAGGTGGGAAGAAAAACTACAATTCCCAGGGTACATCGCGCCGGCCTGCGAGGCGCAGGGCACGTGCCCAGGCCTAGCGGTTACATGCCGTCAAAAATCAGTTTCATAGCTTCCCTTTCTCATCCCTGCTTTGGTCGTTTCCCAGCCCCCGCGCGCGCGCACTGCGGTCCTGGGGTCGGGGGGGACATGCCGTGGCTGTTGCCCCCGCAACGTAACTGGGAGGCCAGTATTTGTAAATCTGTGCTTCGACTTCTAATCCCAAAGCCGGCAGGTATGGGTCTCGCGAGAAAGCCCGGGAGTTGGAAAAAGGGAGTTAGGGGTGGCGGGCGAAAAGGTGCCGGCGGGTATCACCTCCTAACAGCGGTGCTACCGCATTCAGAGGCTCGCGAAGACCCAAGGGTGGGCAGTGGGGGGCTAGGAAGTAGTGTGTGCTTGGACTTTCCTTCTTCTTCTCTGAGGGGAGAGGGTAGAGTAGCTGAGAGAGCGAGAGGGCTTCGGAACACACGGGGGGGGTGTCACGCGTGCTTCCTCTAAGAGGTTTTCTATTTGCAAGGGGGGAAGAAGCCTTCTCTCGCCTCGACGCGCATCCCTCGTCTCCCGCGGCTGCCGAGGGGGCGGGAAGCGTGCGCGCCACTCTCGTTTGGCTGGCCACTCGGCACCGTCGCCGCCGATAGAGGCGGTTCCGAGTTGGGGCTGCTCCGTTGGCTTTCTCCGCCCTCGCCCCTCTGCCTGTTCTCCCTCCCTTCCCCGGCGCCTCCGCCCCTCTCCTACCCGTCCGAATTCCCTGGCTGGAGTACGCGTGCGTCTGCTCAGCTCCAGGCCGAGCGCGAGCTTGGGCTCGTACCCCGCTCCCCTCTCTCCGCCCGCTCTTTACCTACCGGCCGTAGCTGGCCCGGTGGGCTCGCGGGGAGACGCTCGCGCGCGCAAGCGCACACGACGCGGAGCGGAGCTCGAGACATCGAGGAGAGGAGTAAGAAGCATCGGAGGAGGCGATCGAGGAGGAGGCGGTGTGTGTGTATGTTTCTGTTCTACGGTGTGGCTCGTCGTGGGGCGAGAGGAGGCTCGAGAGAGGGCGAGGGAGAAGCGAAAAGAGTCTGAGAGTCCTCCTCTGCGAGAGCCTCTAATCTGGTGAGGGTCCCGGGCCGGCCGGGGCGCTAGGAGAGAGGGAGGAGGCCGGGGGGCGTGTCTGGGATCGGGCTGAGAGATGAATGGGCCAGGGATGAATGGAGGGAGGCAGCGGCGGCCAAGAGTCTGTTAGGAGTAAGCGCCCTAGCAGGGGGCGGCTTGACCGAGGCAGGGTGAGTGCGTTCACCAGTCGGTACCGGACGAGGCCGGGCTTGGGGCTAAGGGGCTGTCGAAACCGCTGAATAGGCGGAGAGGAAAATGAAAAGGGGAAAGTGGGGAAGGGCAGGTTTGAGGCTGAGGTGCGGTTTTTGTTTTTTTTTTTTTTTTTTTTGGTGGTTGTTGAGGGGTGACAACTTTGGGAGCTGATGGAAGACCAGGGGACGGGAAAGGTGAGGAGGATACAGGAGGGGGACTAGGAGACATTGACAAAGGACTGAGTGATCACTTAAGTGAGATTGAAGCTACTGAAAGGGAAGATCGCTTCGGGTGTGGGAAGTTCAGTTGTATTGATGGGAATAGGATGAAGGAAAGAGTAGATTTAATTAAGAGGTTCAGCTAATGTGTGAGGGACTGGATGGGGTGAGGAATATTGCTGGCTTGTTGTGTAAATGTGTTAGGTTCAAGGAGATTCTGAGGTGTTATTTGGGAAGGGGTGGTGTGTGTTGTGTGACTGACAGGTTGGGGATGGGGAGGAGATGGTATGATAGGTGAGGATGAAATTGGTGAGGTGGCTTCACTGTACTGAAAGAGGTTTTGTTTGACTAGTTAAGAGTGGTGAAACATTTATATAATGAGGTGTGGGTGGAAATCCTGCACGTGTGTATCTCCGTATCTTGGGAGTTGAGAGACTTTGTTAAAACGAGACTGAACCCTCAAAACAGATGCGAGTAGTATGGCTATTTTTTCTTAAGAGTTACTGTTAATTGAGACAATTATATGAATAAAACAGCCTTTGAATTGTGAAAATCTTCAGCATAGTAGTGATTGTATCCAATTTTGGAGATATCGTTATCTGTTTTAATCTATAGTAAGTTGTAATACCAAGAGAACTTTTGAAGAGGTTTTAGTATGTGACAGAGCAGCAGGTGTCTTTTAGAGTTTCTATCCTTTGGATTGATGTGTTTAAAAATTGTTTAAACTCGACAGCTCAAGGGAAAGATACCTTGCATTAAAGGATAGGAAAAATGCACTAAAGCTCAGCTGGGCGTGGTGGAGCATGCCTGTAATCCCAGCTACTTGGGAGGCTGAGGCAGAAGAATCTGTTGAACCCGGGAGGCAGAGGTTGCAGCTAGCCAAGATTGTGCCACTGCACTCTAGCCTGGGCGACAGAGCGAGACGCTGTCTTTAAAAATCCACTAAAGCTGACTTTGAACTAAAATAATTGTACATGATTTTTTTGGTCATTCCGAATTTATCTTGTTTGAAAATTGGCATTCGCTTTTTGGTGTGAGTTTAAATTACAACAGATTACGTGAACATTTTGTTCTCTGAATACTTATCTTCTGATAAGGATGTCTTGTCCTGGTCTCATTCTGTTCTGGGTCAAGATTAATGGTTATGGATTTTAATGTTTTGTGATTATTTTTTACAAATTTTACTGATATATATTTAGTTTTCTTGGAAATGTTGCAAACTTGAGAACATTCCCATGCTGTTTTTCTTTTATTCTGCTTTGATATTGGAAAGAGTGTAATTCTTGTTTAGGCTACCCACAGTTTGAATACAGAAGGTCATATTCTATTCATAGTCTCTCAGATTGAGATGAATACTTGATGTATTAAATAGTACAGTAGAAGTATAAAGGCACTATAAGAGCCTGGAAATGTTGCACTAACTCAACCAGGCAAGGCGATCTCCCAGTTTTTTGAACTAGATGTTTCTAGAGTGAAGGGCATTCACATTTTGGGTCTTGAAAGTGTAAGCATGGTATATTTGGAGAGTGGAATGAGATAAGGCTGGAATCTTAGGTTGAGGCTGGGGTGAATTAGGAACTCTTGATTGTTTAAGAAGGGGAATAACAAACAGATTTATGGTGTTTCTGCCTTTGCTTCTGATGTCCCCCTCTACCTGGAATGCTTTCTCTCTCCCTTCTCTTGAATTTGAACTCATTCTTTTAAAACTTAACATCTGTCACCAGCTATTCCTGAAAGCCTCTCCTGGTTTCCCTTTCTTCCTTTTACCTCCACCAAGCTAGGTTAGGTCTCCCACTTTAGAGTTCTATCATACCTTGTACATAATTTTATTAGGGCACTTTGGTTGGGAGGCAGGTAGGAAAGGCATTTTTATCCTTCTATCTGAAAGAGAAATGAAGCCCAGAAAAAAAAAAGACTTGCCCTAGTAACTGGTGGACTCCGGAATTCTGACTTCTAGACCATTGTTGATCTTCATATCACAGGTTTACATTTGCTTATATAATTATAGTTTTAAGAGTTAGATTTCTGTAGTGTTGACTTAACTTTCTTCCATAGAGTTTCTGTTTTTACTATATTGTTCATTGCTGAGCCAGTAAATGATAAAGCCAGTGGCTGCAAAGAACCAGAGTAGACAGAAGTAAATAAAATAATGGTTATTATTATTATTTTTTAGAGAGAGTCTCGCTCTGTCACCCAGGCTGGAGTGTAGCAGCGTGATCTTGGCTTACTGCAACCTCCGCCTCCCAGGTTCAAGCAATTCTCCTGCCTCAGCCTACCTAGTAGCTGGGATTACAGGCACGTGCCACCATGCCTGGCTTATTTTGTATTTTGGTAGAGATGGGGTTTCCCCATGTTGGCCAGACTGGTTTCAAACTCCTGACCTCAAGTGATCTGCCCACCTCAGCCTCTCAAAGTGCTGGGATTACAGGCATGAGTCACCGCGCCCGGCCGCTATCAGATTTCTAGTCAGATAATTGAAATAAAAATAATTAACGGAGGGCTTAATTTTTTTAATTTTTAAATAATACTTATTAGTATGTTTAACTGATTTTTTTAAAAATAATTATTTTATTATTTTTTAAGTTCCAGGGTACATGTGCACGATGTGCAGGTTTGTTACATAGATAAATGTGTGCCATGGTGGTTTGCTGCACCTATCAACCCATCACCCAGGTATTAAGCCCAGCATGAGTTGGCTCTTTTCCCTAGTACTCTCCCCTCCTTCTGCCTCCCCGACAGGCCACAGTTAACTGTTGTTCCTGGAGGGCTTAAATTTTGTGTATGTTTTGTGGGGAAGGAATTGTGTATAAGAAAAAAAAAGACCCTCCTTTCTCAGTCTCTCAATATAAGTAGACCAGCTCTATTTACAGATATACTTGATTTTGTCTCTTGGCCAAAAGCCAGAATTCTTTCAAACGAGTGGGTCTTTTCCATCTTTATTTGAGATCATAACATTTATGATGCCTTTAGGAGACATTTGATGACTAAAAAACATCTATAAGACATTCATTCAGAAATTTTAAAGCTTCAAAAGTAGAATTGATACAATTTTTAATTGTTTTGATAGAGCTTGTTATGAGATTTGGTTTGGCAAATGTTGAGATTGACTCACTGCAGAAATGAGCTTAAATGCCCTTTCAGGGATATATTTTTCTCATTAACTTTTTTTTTTTTTTTT
>NW_016815352.1:41433-44093 GCF_001698545.2 Rhinopithecus bieti
AAAAAAAAAAAGAAATTTTAAAAATATATATAGTCTAAATACTAGACCCTAATCAGATATGTGATTTGCAAACAGTTTCTTCCATTCCGTGAGTTGTCTTTCTGCTTTATTGTTTTGTTTTGTTTTGTTTTGTTTTTGAGACGCAGTCTCACTCTGTCACCCAGGCTGGAGTGCAGTGGTGAGATCTCAGCTCATTGCAACATCTGCCTCCCGGGTTCAGGCAATTCTTGTGCCTCAGCCTCCCGAGTTGCTGGGACTACAGGTGCATGCCACCACGCCTAGCTAGTTTTTGTATTTTTGGTAGAGGTGGGGTTTTGCCATGTTAGCCAGGCTGATCTTGAACTCCTGAACTAAGATGATTCACCCGCCTTGGCCTCCGAAAGTGCTAGAATTACAGGTGTGAGCCACCGCATCCAGCCAGTATTTTATTTTATTGTAAAAATAGAGATGAGATTTTGCTATGTTGCCCAAACAGGTCTCAAACTCCTGAACTCAAGCGATCCTCCTGCCTCAGCCTCCCAAAGTGTTGGGATTACAGGTATGAGCCACCGCGCCTGGCCTTTTTAACTGATTCTTTTGTACAGATTGTTAATGGGCAACTCTTCTTTAAAGAATTAAAGTAATACAGCATTAGATTAAAACACTTTTTAACCCAACTTCCTGCCCTCCCATAGATAACCATTTGTTAAGAGTTGGTTCCATGGTTGCCAAAATAAGAATGAAAGAAAAAAAAAAGAGTTGGTTGTGGAATATAGTCCCTTTTTCTCTGTATTTACATGCATATATTTGTACATATACAAATAACAAGTATGTGATACATATTTTATGACTTTTCTCCCAAAGATTGTCACTTAGGGCTCTTTTCATATCAGTGTTTATCTGTATGTTCACTTCATTATTTTTGATTAATACATGGTATTTCTTCCTATGTGTTTCTCTAGCTTTGACTAGTAGGATCAGT
This sequence comes from Rhinopithecus bieti, assembly GCF_001698545.2. NCBI lineage: Eukaryota > Metazoa > Chordata > Mammalia > Primates > Cercopithecidae > Rhinopithecus > Rhinopithecus bieti. The sequence continues at coordinate 42,395 of NW_016815352.1, forward strand.
TTAGAGTATATCTTTATAGTCTTTTTTTATATGCATTCACCCATATGTGAGTACCTTTAGAAATACAGTTTTGTGGTTTTTTTTTTAACACAAATAGTATGTAGATGTAATATACATGTTGTACTACAACTTACTTTTCTCACTTTATAGTATACATATGTAGGAGATTTTTATATATCAGTATATATATCCATCTTGAATTTTTTAAACAGATGCTTATTATTTCACAGTATGGACATACCATGTTTATTTCACCATTCTCCCATAGATGGATATTTAAGTTCTTTTCAGGTTGATTTTGTTTGTTTGTTTGTTTTGCTATTTAAAACAATGTTTCAGTTTTAAAAGCCCTGTACCTACATATTTGTTCACATGCAGGAATATTTCTCAAGCGATACTACTAAGGATTGGAATTGCTGGGTGACAGTTATGCACTAGATACTCGGAATTTGCCCTATGAAAAGGCTATTCCAGTTTAGCTGCCAACAGTGCATGGAATACCAAATTTCTTATACAATTCTCAAATTTAACAGATATTTATTTTTTGTATCCTGATAGATGAAAAATGATACTGAATCATTTGTGTTTGTACCCCTGTGTTTACTAATGAGTTTGAGCAATCCCCTTACCATACATGTATTGGCCACTTGTACTTACTTTTTTTTTTTTTTTTGAGACAGAGTCTCACTCTGTCACCCAGGCTGCAGTGCAGTGGCACAATCTCGGCTCACTGCAAGCTCCGTCTCTTGGGTTCACACAATTCTCCTGCCTCAGCTTCCCGAGTAGCTGGGACTACAGGCGACCGGCACCACGCCCATCTAATTTTTGTATTTTTAGTAGAGATGGGGTTTCACCATGTTGGCCAGGCTAGCCTTGAACTCCTGACCTCAGGTGATCCACCCGTCTGGGCCTCCCAGCATGCTGCGATTACAGGCATGAGCCACTGCGCCTGGTCGATAGTTGTTTTTTAAAATTACATTTTGTAATGATTACTGAGATATATGGCAGATTTCTGTATGTTGATTTTGTCTTTGGCCTGTTTTCTGAGCTCTTGTTAGTTCCTTGTTAGTTATAGTTTTTTAGTTGATTTTCTTGGATTTTCTAGATAGATAAACATGTAGTCTGTAAGTTTTGAGTTTTGTCTCCTACTTTCTAACATTTGTAGGTCTTGTTTTATTTCCTCAGTTGGTAGTAGGAAATCTTGGCTTATTCCTGACTTTAACGATTATTTATGTGAAAGATGCTTGCCCTCGTGTGTAGGATAAATGCTAATTGAAACCACACTGAGATTCCTTGCTTAAACTTATCAGAGTGTTAAAAATCAAAATGTTTGATAACACTCTTTGTTGTCAAGACTATGGGGTAAGAGACACTCACACGTTGGAGATAGGAGTTTAAATTGGTACATTGCCCATGGAAGGCAATTTGGCAGCATTATATAAAGATACACATGTATTACATACATTATTCTGGATATATTAGTATACTTAAATAAATTAAAGTTTAAAAAATAAATATGCAAATTTTCTTTGATCTTGGCAGGGCACAGTGGCTCACACCTGTAATCCCAGCACTTTGGGAGGCTGAGGTGGGCAGATCACCTGAGCCCAGGAGTTCGAGACCAGCCAGGCCAACATGGTGAAACCTTGTCTCTACGGAAAATATAAAAATTAGCCGGGCATGGTGGCGGGCGCCTGTA
>NW_016815352.1:47238-49638 GCF_001698545.2 Rhinopithecus bieti
ATATATATTTATATATTGTTTATATATTTATATATATATTTTTTGAGACGGAGCCTCGCTTTGTTCCCCAGGCTGGAGTGCAGTGGCGCCATCTTGGCTCACTGCAAACTCTGCCTCCCAGGTTCATGCCATTCTCCTGCCTCAGCCTCCGGAGTAGCTGGGACTACAGGCGCCGCCACCACGCCCAGCTAATTTTTTGTATTTTTAGTAGAGTTGGGATTTCACCATGTTAGCCAGGATGGTCTCGACCTCCTGACCTCGTGATCCGCCCGCCTTGGCCTCCCAAAGTGCTGGAATTACAGGCATGAGCCACCGCGCCTGGCCTCAAATATTTTTATTTCAGTCAGGTCTTATGTTAGTTTATGAGAACTAAGACTCAGTTTTTTACTGTGAGGCAGTGAGTTATTCATATGTTTGTGATCATTGATTGTGGTCAGAACCACAAAGCTGAAAGACTGCAAAAGGAGCATGTGAATCTTCTATGGTCAATATTACTGACTTTGGAGTGGAATTTGCTTTTTTTTTTTCTTTTGAGACGGAGTCTCGGTCTGTGGCCCAGGCTGGAGTGCAGTGGCACGATCTGGGCTCACTGCAAGCTCTGCCTCCTGGGTTCACGCCGTTCTCCTGCCTCAGCCTCTAGAGTAGCTGGGACTACAGGCGCCCGCCACCACGCCCGGCTAATTTTTTGTATTTTTAGTAGAGATGGGGTTTCATCGTGTTAGCCAGGATGGTCTTGACCTCCTGACCTCGTGATCCGCCTGCCTCGGCCTCCCAAAGTGCTGGAAATACAGGTGTGAGCCACCACGCCCGCCCAGAATTCGGTTTTAATTAATGTTATTTCCTCAGTTTTTCGTGGAAAATGTGAATTTTCCCACCTTTGCCAGAGAAAATACTTATATTTTTATGTTGAAGCCCAAAGTTGTTTCTATTAAGTTGCAAGGCTAAATTAAATTAGTCTAATTTACAAAGTTGCTGGATAACTGGAATGGAATTATCTTTAAAAATGGATTTTGGGGACAGGCAAGGTGGCCCATGACTGTCATCCCAGCACTTTGGGAGGCCAAGGAGGGAGAATCTCTTGAGCCCAGGAGTTTGAGACCCGCTGGGGCAACATGGCTTGACCTCATGTCTGCAAAAAACTTTTAAAATTAGCTGAGTCTGGTGGCATGTGCCTGTAGTCCCAGGTACTTGAAAGGCTGAAGTCGGAGGATCGCTTGAGCCTGGGAGGTCAAGGCTGCAGTGAACTGTGATCACACCACTGCAATTAAGCCTGGGCGACAGAGTAAGACCCTGTCTAAAAAAAAAGAAAAAATGGATATTGGGATTTAAAAATATGGAACACTTCACGAATTTGCATGTCATCCTTGTGCAGGGGCCATGCTAATCTTCTCTGTGTCGTTCCAATTTTAGTATATGTGCTGCCAAAGCGAGCACGAGCCTGAGTTTTGTTTTGTTTTGTTTTGTTTTTTCTGAGATGGAGTCTTGCTCTGTTGCCCAGGCTGGAGTGCAGTGGTGTGATCTTGGTTCTCTGCAACCTCCACCTCCTGGGTTCAAGCAATTATCTGCCTCAGCCTCCTGAGTAGTTGGGATTACGGGCTCCTGCCACCATGCCCGGCTAATTTTTGTATTTTTAGTAAAGACAGAGTTTCATCATCTTGGCCAGGCTGGTCTTGAACTCCTGACCTTGTGATCCACCCTCCTCGGCCTCCCAAAGTGCTAGAATTACAGGCATGAGCCACCACGCCTAGCTGAACTATGTTCTTAAACTGTTTTATGGTCAAGATCCACGATGACCCCACATATACTATAGTCAAGAAGCTATTGAGGCCTGGCATGGTGGCTCATGCCTATAATCCCAGCACTTTGGGAGGCTGATGAGGGCAGATTGCTTGAGCCCAGGAGTTTGAGACTAGCCTGTGCAACGTGGCAAAACCTTGTCTCTACAAAAAAATACGAAAAGTTAGCTAGGTGTGGTGGTTCACGCCTGTAGTCCCAGCTACTCGGGAGGCTGAGGTGGGAGGATTACTTGATCCCAGGGAGGTCAAGGCTGCAGGGAGCCATGATTGAACCACTGCACTCCATCCTGGGTAACAGAGTGAGGTCCTATCTTAAAAAAAAAAAAAAAAAAAGCTATTGAATCCATGATGGCCCCAGATACTTATACTTAGTGAAGTTCTTGGCCTAGTTTTTCTTACTCGTTGTTTACCTTTAGGTCACCAGCTATTACATCTTACTGTTGTCAGGCCTTTACTTTCCTCCTGGGATTCTTAACCCAGGAGGCCAGGCTAAAGATGAGAGTGGACACAATGAGGGGTGGGAGGGTAGTATAGTTTTTAATAGGCATATTTGATAATGTGATGGTTTTGATTTTCATCAAAATGTTTTACTTTCAGAATTTTT
>NW_016815353.1:0-592 GCF_001698545.2 Rhinopithecus bieti
CCCTCTTCGGCCTCCCAAAGTGCTGGGATTACAGGCGTGAGCCACTGGGCCCGGCCTTTTTGTATTTTTTTTTTAGTAGAGACAGGGTTTCACCGTGTTAGCCAGGATGGTCTCCATCTCCTGACATAGTGATCTGCCCGCCTCGGCCTCCCAAAGTGCTGGAATTACAGGCATGAGCCACCGTGCCCGGCCAAAAAATTCTTAAAAATTAGCCAGGTGTGGTAGTCCCAGCTACTGGGAAGGCTGAGATGGGAAGATCACTTGAGCCCAGGAGTTTGAGGCTGCAGTGAGCTGTGATCCTGCCACTGCACTCCAGCCTGGGCTACAACCCCATCTCGAAAGAAAGAAAGAAAGAAAGAAAGAGAGAGAGAGAGAGAGAGAGAGAGGAAGGAAAAGGGCTTCTGCTTTTTACTCCTTATCTGTCGGTATTATTTGGGCTTACATGCTTACAATGAGCATACATTTTTGCCTGAGTGTATTTATGAATATGTAAAAATATATGATATGATTCAATTTTTTTTTTTTTTTTTTTTTTTTTGAGATGGAGTTTCACTCTTGCTACCCAGGCTGAAGTGCAATGGTGCAATCTTGG
>NW_016815354.1:0-592 GCF_001698545.2 Rhinopithecus bieti
GCACCTTACTTTTCATGGATCAGTGTGCTAACACTATTTTTGTGTAATATGCCAAGGGATATTTGGGAGTGCTCTAAGGCCTATGATGATAAAAGAAACATCCTCTGATAAAAACTAGAAAGAAGCTTTCTGAGAAACCACTTTGTGATGTGTTAATTCATCTCACAGAATTACACGATTCTTTTCATGGATCAGTATGGTAGCACTGTTTTTGGTAAATCTGAGAAGGGATATTTTGGATCATGTTGAAGCCTATGGTGACAAACGAAATATCCCCAGAGAGGAACTAGAAAGAATCCTTCTGAGAAAGGTCCTTGTGATGTGTGAATTCATCTCAGAGTTACAGTGTTGTTTTCAATGAGCAGTTTGCTAAAACAGTTTTCTTGGAATCTGCAATGGGATATTTGGGAGCACATTGAAGCTTACAGTGACAGGAAAATCCTCATATAAAAACTAGAAAGAAGCTTTCTCAGACACCACTTTGTGATGTGATAATACATCTCACAGAGTTACACAATACTTTTCATGGAGCAGTTTGGCAGCACTGTTTTTGGGGACTCTGAGAATGGATATTTTGGATCGCATTGAAGCT
>NW_016815355.1:0-202 GCF_001698545.2 Rhinopithecus bieti
CTTTGGGAGGCCAAGGCGGGCGGATCACCTGAGGTCAGGAGTTCAAGACCAGCCTGACCAACATGGAGAAACCCCGTCTCTATTAAAAATACAAAATTAGCCGGGTGTGGTGGTGCCTGCCTGTAATCCCAACTACTCGGGAGGCTGAGGCAGGAGAATCACTTGAACCCGGGAGGCAGAGGTTGTGGTGAGCTGAGATCAT
>NW_016815356.1:0-3925 GCF_001698545.2 Rhinopithecus bieti
ACACATGTGCACACACACACACCCTAGGAATAAAATTTCTAAGATAAAGATAAAATCCTGAAAGGTCCTAGAGAGAAAGAGAGAAGAGAGAATTTAATGGAGAAGTTTTTCAAGAAGTTGATTAAAAATAACTTTGGGCCAGGCGCAGTGGCTCATGCATATAGTCCCAGCATTTGGGAGGCTGAGATGGGAGGATTGCTTGAGCTCCAGAGTTTGAGACCGGCCTAACAAGCAAGGCGAAACCCATCTCTACAAAAAATACAACAATTAGCCAGGTGTGTTGCCACATGCCTGTAGTCCCAGCTACTTGGGAGGCTGAGGCAAGAGAATAGCTTGAGTCCAGGAGATGGAGATTGCTGTGAGCCGAGATTGTGCTATTGCATTCCAGCCTGGGTGACAGAGCCAGACACTGTCTCAAACAAAACAAAACAAAACAAAACAAAAACAAACAAAAAAAGGTGTACCTGGATATCTATATACCAGGATACTCCAGAATGAGGCAAAAAAAAAATTTTTAGAAAATTAATGAGACATATACCCTTCAGAAATAATTATTGGTGTACAGTCCCATGAGAAGAGAAAACTAAATTTAGGACGAAGGAGGTGGTTTCAATAAGCAATGGTGAGGAGAAAAATAGTAAAATGTATTGAAAAGTGTAAACTTCAGATTGTAAACATAAAATTTATAGTCTTGACTAAAATTCCCGGTATTATAAACATGGAAGATGGGAGGAGGGACAGGAAAGAAAAGAGAAGTTCTTTTGGTGTTCAAGGAATGGATACAGATGCTAATGAATGATAGAATGGTTAAAAGCACTAGCATTTCATTTTGTTTTATTTTAGACAGGGCCTCACTCTGTTGCCCAGGCTACAGTTCCATAGCACAGTCATGGCTCACTGTAGCCCCAGCCTCCTCACCTCAAGTGATCCCCTTGTCTCAGCCTTCCATGTAGCTGGGACTACAGGCATGCACCACCAAGCCTGGCTAATTAAATTTTCTTTTTTTGGGTAGCTATTTTCTTTTCTTTGCTATGTTGCCCAGGCTGATCTTGAACTCTTGTCTTCAAGCAATCCTCCCACCTCTGCCTCCCAAAAGGGTGGGATTACAGGAGTGAGTCACTGTGCCCAGTTAATGCTAGTATTTTAGAGTACAGACTCTGGAACCAGACAGCTTGGGTTCAGTTTCTGGCTTCTCAACTTATTAGGCTGTGTGACCTTGTGTAAGTCATATAACCTTTCTGTGTCTCAGGCTACTCAAGAGTGAACTGGGGATAACCACATTATCTAACTCATTTGATTGCTATGATTAAATGGATAAATACATGTAAAGAACTTAGAATAGTGCCTGTCATGTGGTTAAGTGGTATATATATTTTAGTTGTTGTCAGTAATGACTTCACATTACTTTCAAAATGTAAAAGCATATCTGGTTCCAGAAGAAGATGGTGAACCAGCAATAGCTGCTGGCTTCCTTCCCAAACCTAACACTGCAGATGCCACAGAAGAGGTGGGAAGTGGTTGGAGTTCAGAACAGTTCCCAGTAACAAAACCCTTGATGGTTTGGCCCCACTGAAGGATGAGATGGCTTGGAGTGGGAAAAGGTCAGAAGCCACAGATGGAGGATCAGCCCAGGCGGAACTTTCTAAGTTGCATTCTTTTTCCTCCTTGTTTTCTGGAAGGCTTATTACCTGTTCTGTGAACATATAGAGCAGACAATTGGCAGGGCTGGCCCAGTGCTAGCCCAAAGTGACGTGATAACATTAAGGAATAGGGGGCTTGGAAAGCTCCTAGAAAAAGTGCAGACTCATCAAAGCTGGCCAGTAACTGAGCATTCTTTTCCTAACTCTCCCCCTGCCCTCTGAGCTAGGCAACTACAACCAATATCACCCGTAGACTCCCTTCACATTGTAAGGCAGAAATCCTGGAAGCTTCTGTAGGGGCTCATAGGCTAGAAATTGAAAAGAAGAATTGTCTCAGCTCAGCTCTAGAGGCTCTTTACTCTAAGTCCTATCAATCCAGAAACCCTGAAACTCACGTGGAATGTCTGGACTTACACGTCTTCCCAGTAACAAAGAGTTATATAGAAAAACTATCGGATAGGTCGGGTGTGGTGGCTCACACCTGTAATCCAGCAGTTTGGAAGGCCAAGGTGGGAGGATCACTTGAAGTCAGCAGTTTAAGACCAGCCTGGCCAACATGGCAAACCCCATCTCTACTAAAAATACAAAATTAAGTGAGTGTGATGGTGCACACCTGGAACCCCAGCTACTCAGGAGGCTGGGGTAGGAGAATCACTTGAACCTGGGAGACAGTGGTTGCAGTGAGCTGAGAACACACCATTGTACTCCAGCCTGAGCAACAAGAGTGAAACTCTGTCTAAAAATAAATTTTAAAAAAGCCCAGGCGAGGTGGTTAACGCCTGTAATCCCAGCACTTTGGGAGGCTGAAGCGGGCGGCTTACCTGAGGTCAGGAGTTCGAGACCAGCCTGCCAACATGGTGAAACCCTGTCTCTACTAAAAATACTAAAATTAGCCGGGCATAGTGTCACACGCCTGTGGTCCCAGCAACTCAAGAGGCTGAGGCAGAAGAATTGCTTGGACTCGGGAGGCACAGGTTTATTGAGCCAAGATCGTGCCACTGCACTCCAGCCTGGGCGAAAAAGCAAGACTCCATCTTACATAAATAAATAAATAACCTGTTGTATAGCTTGGATATGAAAAATTAAGTGCCCAAATAAATAATGCAGTGGAATAGGTTGGATATTAAAATGGATATAGTTGAAAAAGCAATGACTGAGCTGAGGAAATGCATCTAAGAAATTCATAAAAGTAAATGGTAATGGTAGAGATGAAGTAAATGATAGAAAAGTTAATTAATAGGGAGGATTGAAGAACAAATGTCAAAACACATCTAATAGTAGCCTTATAAGAAGAGAATATAGTCATTAAAAAGGAGAGTGTACTTAAATGAGTAATGAATGAGAAGTTCTCAGATTTAGAAAAATGACTTAAGATTTAAAGGTATTATAGCGCACACATACACACACAGGAACAGTGAAATGTACAACTGTGAAAGGCAAAAAATATTTTTAAAATTATCAGAGAGAAATAATAGCAGGTTACTTACACAGAAAAAATAATTAAACTGACATGGGATCTCTCAAACACCACACTGGAGGTAAGGATGCAATGGTGTAATAACTCCAAAGTGTTGAAAGAAAGGGATTTTTTTTTGAGACAGAATCTTGCTTTGTCACTTAGGCTAGAGCGCAGTGGCGTGATCTGGACTCAATGCAACCTCCGCCTCCTGGGTTCAAGAGATTCTCCTGCCTCAGCCTCCCGAGTACCTGGGGCTATAGGCACATACCACCACACCCGGCTAATTTTTGTACTTTTAGTAGAGATGGGGTTTCACCACGTTGGCCAAGCTGGTCTCAAACTCCTGACCTCAGGTGATCTGCCCACCTCAGTCTCTCAAAGTGCTGGGATTACAGGCGTAAGCCACTGCACCCGGCAAAAGAAAGGAATTTTTATATCGGGTGGAGGAAAGACAATGTCAGGCACATAAGACTTCAGGAGATTGAAGACAGGGAAATGTTAAAACAAACAAGTATTTATTACACTTATTAAAGACTGTAAGGAAGGGCCAGGTGCAGTGGCTTATGCCTGTAATCCCAGCACTTTGGGAGCCCAAGGCAAGAGGACTGGTTGAGCCCAGGAGTTCAAGACCAGCCTGGGCAACATGGCGAGACCCCGTCTCCGCAAAAAATACAAAAATCGGCCTGGCGTGGTGGCTCACGCCTGTAATCCTGGCCTTTTGGTAGGCGGAGGCTAGTGGATCACCTGAGGTCAGGAGTTCAAGACCAGCCTGGCCAACATGGCGAAACCCCATCTCTACTAAAAGTACAAACATTAGCTGGGTGTA
>NW_016815356.1:5186-7329 GCF_001698545.2 Rhinopithecus bieti
CGACCCCAAATCCTTTACGTCGCCTAGTGATCACCTAGTGGTCCCTTTTATAGAGTTGGCACTCTGCTTTCATTCAACCCACTCCTAAAATGCTACTCAAAGACTACAGGAAGCCTCATTCACTTACTCCATAGTCTTTTCATTTGTTTAGCTGGTGGCCTCTAGGCTTGGGATCTTGGTTCAAAACCATTGTACAAACTAAATTTATTATACTATTGCTAATTATAGCTGGGTGTGGTGGCTCAAGCCTGTAATCCCAGCACTTTGGGATGCCAAGGCAGGCAGATCACTTGAGGTCAGGAGTTTGAGACCAGGCTGGCCAACATGTTGAAACCCCGTCTCTACTAAAAAGACAAAAATTAGCAGGGCGTGGTGGTGGGCACCAGTAATCCGCACTACTCGGGAGGCTGAGGCACAAGAATCACTTGAACCTGGGAGGTGGAGGTTGCAGTGAGCAACCTTGCTCACTGCAGTGGCTGGATTGCACCACTGCACTCCAGCCTGGGCGACAGAGTAAGACTCTGTCTCAGAAAACCAAAACCAAAACTAAAACCTAATAAATGCAGTTAAGAAACTATTTTAAAACACAAAATCCCCGTTTTTTCAGATTGATTATTTAAAAGATGAAGAAAAGCAGATCAACATGTTAAGAAAACCTATGTCAATCCTAGAGGAGCAGACTCATCCTGCTTCAGTGCACCCTTGACACTAATGTTCAATTTTAGAAAACTGATAATTTCTTTTCAATCCCAACCAATTTGATCACATATAAGACTCCCTTCCCAAGGCTCATCCTTCATAAACCCTCAGCAACTTGCCTAGACATTCCATCATTTTTTTTTACCCCTAGTCTTAGTCCTATAGTTTTTCATTTTTATATTGGACTCCAATCCAAGAACTAACCAACCCCGACCCTGTTTAAATTCTGAAATCAGACAAGGTTTGGCAAATTCAGGTGGTAGAGCCATAGAATTTTTTTTTGAGACGTAGTCTTACTCTGTTGTCAGGCTGGAGTGCAGTGGCACGATCTCAGCTCACTGCAACCTCCGCCTCCTGGGTTCAAGCAATTTTCCTGCCTCAGCCTCCCAAATAGCTGGGACTACAGGCGTTAGCCACCACACCCAGCTAATTTTGGTATTTTTAGTAGAGTCGGATTTTCATCATGTTGGTCAGGATGGTCTCAATCTCTTGACATCATGATCTGCCCACCTCTGCCCCCCAAAGTGCTGAGATTACAGGCCTGAGCCACCACTCTCGGCCTAGACTATTTTTAATATAAGGCAACCAATCATTTTATTTTAGGATAAAAATGTATTTATCACTCAGACCACACAAAATTTTGTCATATAAAATTATTTTTTTGTACATTTTGTATACAGAATTACATATACTAAGAACCTTTAATTTTTAGTAACCTTAATTTCTTTTTTGAGACGGAGTCTTGCTCTGTTGCCCAGGCTGGAATGCATTGGTGCAATCTCGGCTCACTGCAACCTCCACCTCCTGGGTTCCAATGATTCTCCTGCCTCAGGCTCCTGAGTAGCTGGGATTACAGGCATGGGCCACCATGCCTGGCTAATTTTTTTACTTTTAGTACAGACGAGATTTCACCACGTTGGCCAAGCTGGTCACGAACTCCTGACCTTGTGATCCACCTGCTTCAGCCTCCCAAAGTGCTGGGATTACAGGCTTCAGCCACTGCACTCAGACATAATCTTAATTTTAGTAAAATCTGGAAAGTAGTTTGGAATTGTTATATATTAACATCTCATGAATATGTACTTTATAATCTTTAAAAATATTTTTATAGAACAATTTTTTTATTATATTTTAAGTTCTAGGGTACATGTGCACAACAGGCAAGTTTGTTACATATGTATACATGTGCCATGTTGGTGTGCTGCACCTATTAACTCGTCATTTACATTAGGTATATCTCCTAATGTTATCCTTCCCCCTTTCTCCCACCCCATGACAGACCCCAGTGTGTGATGTTCCCCATCCTGTGTCCAAGTGTTCTCATTGTTCAATTCCTACCTATGAGTGAGAACGTGCGGTGTTTGATTTTCTGTCCTTGCGATGGTTTACTCAGAATGATGGTTTCCAGCTTCATCTATGTCCCTACAAAGGACATGAACTAATC
>NW_016815357.1:0-8927 GCF_001698545.2 Rhinopithecus bieti
TACTACTGATCCCACAAAAATACAAACTACCATCAGAGAATACTTATAAACACCTTTACGTAAATAAACTAGGAAGTGTAGAAAAAATGGAAAAATTCCTGGACACATAAACCCGCCCAAGTCTAAACCAAACCTGGAAGAAGCTGAATCCCTGAATAGGCCAAGAAGAAGTTCTGAAATTGAGGCAGTAATTAATAGCCTACCAACAAAAGAAAAGCCCAGAACTAGATGGATTCACAGCCGAATTCTACCAGAGGTACAAAGAGGAGCTGGTACCATTCCTTCTGAAACTATTCCAAACAATAGATAAAGAGGAACTCCTCTCTAATCCATTTTATGAGGCCAGCATCATCCTGATACCAAACCCTGGCACAGACACAACAAAAAAAGAAAATTTCAAGTCAATATCCTTGATGAACATCGTTGTGAAAATCCTCAATAAAATACTGGCAAACTGAATCCAGCAGTACATCAAAAAGCTCATCTACCACAATCAAGTCAGCTTCATCCCTGGGATGCAAGGCTGATTCATCATACACAATTCAATAAATGTAATCCATCACTTAAACTGAACCAATGACAAAAACCACATGATTATCTCAATAGATGCAGAGAAGGCCTTCAATAAAATTCAACACCCTTTCATGCTAAAAACTCTGAATAAAGTAGGTGCTAATGGAACATATCTCAAAATAATAAGAGCTATTTATGACAAATTCACAGCCAATATCATACTGAATGGGCAAAAGCTGGAAGCATTCCCTTGGAAAACCGGCACAAAGAAAAGGATGCCCTCTCTCACGAATCCTATTCAACATAGTGTTGGAAGTTCTGGCCAGGGCAATCAGGCAAGAGAAAGAAATAAAGGGTATTCAATTAGGAAAAGAGGAAATCAAATTGTCTCTGTTTGTAGATAACATGATGGTATACTTAGAAAACCCCATTGTCTCAGCCCAAAATCTCCTTAAGCTGATAAGCAACTTCAGCAAAGTCTCAGGATACAAAATCAATATGCAAAAATCAAAAGCATTCTTATACACCAATAATAGACAAAAAGAGAGCCAAATCATGAGTGAACTCCCGTTCACAATTGCTACAAAGAGAATAAAATACGTAGGAACACAGCTTACAAGGGATGTGAAGGACCTCTTCAAGGAAAAGTAGAAACCACTGCTCAAGGAAATAAGAGAGGACACAAACAAATGGAAAAACATTTCATGCTCATGGATAGAAAGAATCAATATTGTGAAAATGGCCATAATGCCCAAGTAATTTATAGATTCAATGCTATCCCCATCGAGCTACCATTGACTTTCTTCACAGAATTGGGAAAAACTACTTTAAATTCCATATGGAACCAAAAGAGACCTTTGATACCCAAGACAATCCTAAGCAAAATGACCAAAGCTGGAGGCATCACATTACCTGGCTGCAAAGTATACTACAAGCCTACAGTAACCAAAATAGCATGGTACTGGAACCAAAACAGATATATAGACCAATGGAACAGAACAGAGGCCTCAGAAATAATGCCCCACGTCTACAGCAATCTGATCTTTGACAAACCTGGCAAAAACAAGCAATGGGGAAAGGATTCCCTATTTAATAAATGGTGCTGGGAGAAATGGCTAGCCATATGCAGAAAACTGAAACTGGACCCCTTTCTTACACCTTATACAAAAATTAACTCAAGATGCATTAAAGACTTAAACGTATGACTTAAAACCATAAAAACCCTAGAAGGAAACCTAGGCAATACCATTCAGGACATAGGCATGGGCAAAGACTTCATGACTAAAACATAAAAAAAAAAAAAAAGGCAGAGGCGTGTCTGTCACCAAAGCCTGACCCGGAACCTGGTTCATAGCAAGGGGCTGCCAGAATGTCAGAATGTTGTTGTGGGGAAGGGCAACAGAACTTTTCAAACTCAGCTCTGACATGATGCTTTTTTAAATTTATTTTTTTTTTTNATCTGGAACTAGAAATACTATTTGATCCAGCAATCCCACTACTGGGTATATACCCAAAAGTTTATATATCATTCTACTATAAAGCCACATGCACACATATGTTTCTTGTGGCACTGTTCATAAAAGCAGACTTGGAACCAACCCAAATGGCAATCAGTGATGGACTGGATAAAGAAAATGTGGCATGTATACACCGTGCAATACTATATAGCCATAAAAAAGGATGAGATCATGTCCTTTGCAGGGACATGGATGAAGCTGGAAACCATCATTCTTAGCAAACTAACACAAATCGGAAAACACTGCATGTTGTCACTCACAAGTGGAAGTTGAGTAATGAGAACACATAGACACAGGGATGGGACCATCACACACTAGGGCCTGTTGGGGGTTCGGGACCTAGGGGAAGGACAGCATTAGGAGAAATACCTAATGTAGATGACGTGTTGATGGGTGCAGCAAACCACCATTGCACATTTATACCTATGTAACAAACCTGCACGTTCTGCATATGTATCCCAGAACTTATAGTATAATAATAATAATAATGATAATAAATTCCAATTGAAACCTCTCCTTTTATTCTGGTTTCCATTTGCTTGGTAGATTTTTCTCAATTTTTAAAATTTTGAGCCTATGGATGTCGTTGCATATAACATGGGTGTGTTGAAGATAGCATACCAATGAGTCTCGCTTCTTTATCTGGCTTGCCACTCTGTGCCTTTTAATTGGGGCATTTAACCTGTTTACATTCAGGGTTAGTATCGATATGTGTGGATTTTTTGCTGTCATCATGTTGTTACTTGGTTATTATGCAGATCTGTTTGTGTTATTGCTTGTTAGTGTCAACAGTCTGTGTATTTGTGTGTTTTTGTAGTGGTTTGTAATTACCTATTATTTCCACATTTAGTGCTTCTTCCAGGAGCTCTTATAAGGCACATCTGGTGGCAACAAATTTTCTTAGCATTTGCTTGCCTGAAAAGGATCTTATTTCTCTTTTGTTTATGAAGCTTAGTTTGGCTGGATATGAAACTCCAGGTTGCATTTTTTGTTTTTAAAGAATATTCGATATAGGTCCCCAATCTCTTCTTCCATGTAGGATTTTTGCTGAGAGGTCTGTTGTTAGTTTATTGGGCTTCCTTTTATAAGTGACCTACCCTTTCTCTCTAGCCTTTAACATTTTTTTCTTTCATTTCAGCTGCGGCGAATCTGATGATTATGTGTCTTGGGGATGACCTTCTCGTGAAGCATTTTGTGTGCGTTCTCACTATTTTCTGAATTTGAATGTTGACCTCTCTATCTAGGTTGGAGAACTTGCCCCTTGGTGGTATCCTGAAATATATTTTCTAATTTGCCTTTTTTCTCTTTTTCTTTTTCTGGAATGTCAATGAGTTCTAGATTTGGTCTCTTTATGTTATTCCATAATTCATGGAGGTTTTGTTCATTAAAAAATTCTTTTTTCTATTTAATTGTTTTACTATTTTATTTTAAAAAGCCAATCTTCACGCTTCAATATTCTTTTCTGAGCTTGGGTATTCTGCTGCTAATGCTTGTGATTTCATTATGAAATTTTTGTAGTGTGTTTTTCTGCTCTATCAGGTTTTTTTTTTTTTTTTTTCTATATTGACTATTTTGTCTTTCAGCTCCCGTATGTTTTTATTGTGAATTCTACCTTCTTTAGATTGGGTTTTAATATTTTCTGGGATCTCAATGATCTTTCTTTCTATCTATATTCTGAATTTTATTTATCTCATTTCAGCCATCTCAGCCTGGTTAAGAATGCTTGCTTGAGAATTAGTGTGGTTGTTTGGAGGAAAGGAAACACTGGTTTTTTGAATTGTCAGAGTTGTTGCTATTTTTGTTGGTCTGTTGTTTCTTCAATATTTAAAGTTGTTTTTTGGATGAGTTTTTTTTTTTTTCTTTTATTCTACTTGATGACCTTGGGTGATTTGATTGTGGTACAAGGTGGGTTCAGTTGCCTGGCTTCATTCCTGGAATATTTAAGGTGGCCAAGACTCAGCTCAGTACTCCTGGATTGCATGCTCTAACTCTGGGGGACTGGTATCAGGTCCCCACTTTCTTCTCTGACTTTTCAAGGTTAGGAACCTTCTGGGAGGGCTGAGGTGCTCCTGGACCACTATAAGGGGCAAAGTGCTGCCAGATCACTGGTCACAATACTTCAATGGATAGTGCCAGCCAAAGCACTTCATAGGGCTGTAGCAGCAGTATCTGCCCTTATTCTTTTTTTTTTTTTTTTTGAGACAGAGTCCCGCTCAATCGCCCAGGCTGGAGTGCAGTGGTACGATCTCGGCTCACTGCAAGCTCCGCCTCTCAGATTCATGCCATTCTCCTGCCTCAGCCTCCCGAGTAGCTGGGACTACAGGCGCCCGCCGCCACACTCGGCTATTTTTTTTTTTTTTTTGCATTTTTAGTAGAGATGGAGTTTCACCATGTTAGCCAGGGTGGTCTCAATCTCCTGACCTCATGATCCGCCGACTTCGGCCTCCTAACGTGCTGGGATTACAGGCGTGAGCCACCGCTCCTGGCCTTTTCTGCCCTTATTCTTATGTGCCAATTGCAACTCTCACTGCAGTATGTATGGGTTTATGTTCGTCAGCCGCAGCACGGTGCTAGCAGGTGCCAGGGTGCTGACCTTTGTGAGAGCATTCGCAGCAATTGCCAGTATTGACAGCATTGCCTTTTGTGGGCCAGTGGCTGGCCGTCATGCAGGTGTTTGCAGTAGTTGGTTGCATTGACAGCACGACTAGGGGCATAGGGCTTCCCGGCAGCAACTGTGCATACATTCACACTGGTGGCAGTGTTATCATGGGGTTAAGGTGCTCTGGTTGGCACAGGTCTGTGTGGGCCCTCTATGCATGTTCCTGCAGGTGGCGGTGGCTACTCAGGGTGCGGGTGGGTCCATTTTTCCTATGCCTAGTTTCTGCTGGCAGCTGTTTCAGCACAGGAAGGGGGTACTGGTGGGGTCAGTGCTGGCATGCCTTCTGTTTGCCAATGATCTGACAACAATGGTGGTGCAGTGGGGGGAAGAGGTAGGGTGCACTCATGCCAGGAGTAGTGGCATGGAAGGGTGCACACAATTATGTGTGCTGGTAGAGAAGGGAAGACAAGATCCACCCCCCGCCCCCACACACACACGAGTACCAGTAAAACAATGTTGGAGGTCGTCATGGGCGAGTGCATGTAGGCGAAGTGGCACAGGGGAGGCTGCCGTAGTGGGAGGATATGGGCTAGCTGAGCTTGTCCTCTGGGGCAGCTCTGTTCTAAGACTTTGCAGGTCAGGTGCTGTCCACCAGCACAGGAACTGTGATGCAGGACCCCAGGAGGTACTTAGGGGCTGCACTGCAAGCAGGCATGGCCATACTGGGGCCCTGGAAGAATCCAGCAGAATGAGGGGTGCTCAGATTGGACTGGCCCTGTCTCATGGGCAAAACCACCCTGCAGAGTTCAGGTCTGACAGTTCCCCTAGGGCTTAAGTCTCCTGTGGGAGGCAGTCGAGCCTAGGGGCATGAGCAACCCTGTTGTGCTCCTCCAGATGTTCTGGCATCAAGTCTTCCAGCTCTGCTCCAGCTTGAATTCTGCCCCTACCACTTCTCTGAGCACCTCTCCCTGCTAATCCAAGTGTCCGTGGTGGTCAAGGGTATTTTTCCTGCTATGATTCTAGAGGCCCATGTTGAAAGTGGGTTGCTCCTTGACTGTTCAACTCACCTTTTCCCCAGGTGTTGCTGGGAGCCAGGAGCAAGTCCCAGTGAACAGTAGCCCTGTGCAGGGTTCCCAACTTCCTCCCCATTCAGCCCAGCATCTGTGTCTTCCCTCCATCCACCCTCAATGCCTTCTCTCTGAAGATCTGCTAGGATTGTGTCTTCCCAATGCCCCAACCAGTCTTCCCAATGCCCCAACCCTTTGTGGGAGATGTTCCTTCTGGCTACATCTAGTTGGCCATCTTGCCCCTCAGGAGAAAACAATTATTTTTTATTTAATAACTTTTAAACATTCTTTTCTGTGGCTCTTTCAGGAATGCCCAATTCTTCTGGACTCATGAACCGCCGTAATGCCATTTCCAAAACAGATGCCACTGTGGTGGCATTACTGAAGGAAGCTGGTGCCATTCCCCTTGGCATAACCAACTGTAGTGAGTTGTGTATGTGGTATGAATCCAGTAACAAGATCTATGGCCGATCAAACAACCCATATGATTTACAACATATTGTAGGTGGAAGTTCCGGTGAGTTGGACATTTTAGTAGGGCATCAAGAGCTGTGTGAGCAATAATAATTATGAATTGTATTAATAAACGTGATACAGTATAGCATCTCTAACCTATAAGAATGGATGCAAAAACCCAGGATATGTGTGTGTTGATGGAGAAGAAATGGGAGTCATGTGAGAGCCTTGGTTAACTCTGATATTTTGAAGATAGATAGAGGAGAAGTAGCCAGCAAAGGGAATTGAGAACGAACTACAAGTGATGTAGATAGGAAACATCATAAAGTGTATAGAGACTAGAAAAAAAAGTGTATGGAGACTAGAATTGACAAGACTTTTATTAAGCCTGAATGGATGCATACGTGGGTTAGCAAAATATGATGTTTAAACTTGTGGGTGCTAAAGCTACACAGACATTTGAGACTTCTTTTATTATATGACCTTAGTCACATGAAGTAGGTGCTCATTAAGTCAGTTTCCTTTGCTTGTAAGATGGCCATGTTAAAGAAATCAGACTTGTAAGGTTACTGTGATGATTAAAAATTTAAGTGTGACTTCAGGTTTCCAGTCTAGCATATATGGGGTTTAGAAGTTTTTACTCCAATTCACACAATAAGAACAAAAGCTAAACAAACTAAAAATTAACAACCATTATTATATTTATCAATATGCCGAGGTAATGGGAAAACCACTCTTCCCAAAATTGAATGAAAGACAGGCAGATACAAAGAATCGAAACTTGCTAGAACAGAAGCCTAGGAGCAGAAAATTTCAGGGGAACCAGCACAGCAGTAGAAAAACCTAAACTATAATTGATCACTTGCTGGAGGTTCATTTTGAAAAAGTTTAAGAGTCAAAATGCATGTGGTGGTTGGGTGGGGGGATCTTGGGGGCCTCACACAATTTCAAAAGTTTTACCTTCAGGAGCCCTACTGTGTTCCCAAGTGAAGATCGGAGAGAAATCTTCTCTTGCTTCTTGCACAGGGAAGGAAAAAGTAGCCCTTTTGAAATACTACTTCCAAAGCCTACTGTTTCTCTAACAAGGAATTTCCTCAGAGAAGCTATTTTTATCAGAACCTAACTTAGTAACATTTTACAAGAAACTAATGGACTTGACCTAGGGGAAAGAAAATATCCAACTCCAGTCCTCTCTAGGTTTCCTGTGCTACTGAAGGAGTCAAAGCAGAATAAAATTGGGAAGCATGTGTTAGGGTCACAGAGCAGGGGCACATGCTAACTAAATGACTGAGACCTAATCATATGATTATGAAATACTTCCTCTCCTTGCCTCCACACACCTTATCACTACACCAATAGGAATTTTCTATAATGGGGGTTCTATATAAACCAGAAGAACTGTATACATCATAGGTGTTATTTAAGAAGTCTCTAGGGAAACTCAAAGACAACAGAGGAGGTGGAAACAATGGCACCAGTTGCAAATTTTACACCTGATACCTATGGCTACAGCAGACAGTAAACACAGACTAACCCCTAGCCAGGGAAACATAAAACCTCACATTAAAGGCCAAATACCCCCAGTTCTTTTATCTCAGTACATCATGTTTGGCTTTCAACAAAACAATTATAAGGCATACTAAAAGACAAAATCACAGTTTGAAAAGACAAGCAAGCATCAAGATTAGCAATATGGCAGAGATATTGAGATTATCAGACTGAGAACTGAAACCATTTGTGATTAATATGTTAAGGGCCATAATGGAAAAAAATGGTCAACATGCAAGCACAGATCTGTAATGTAAGAAGACACATGGGAACTTCAAGAATCAAAAGCAAATGCTAGAAATAAAAAAATTATAACAGAAATGAAGAACATCTTTGATGGGCTCATCAATATGTTGTACACAAAATAGGAAACCTTCAGTGATATGGAAGATCTGTCAACAAGAACTTCCAAAACTGAAAGTAAAGAGGAAGAAAAGAATGAAAAGACAGAACAGACTATCTAATAACTGTGTGATTGCAAATGCATATAATACACATATATAATTGGAACACTAGGAAGAGAAGAAAGAGATTTTAAGAAACAACAATAAATATTTGAAAAAAACTACACCTAGCCTACTGTTTCATCTTTAGAAGATAAAAGAGAAAGAAAAAAATATTTAAAGAAGAAGGAAAAACATACCTTATCTATACAGGAGCAAAGATAGAATTATATTGGTATTTTCTTCAGAAACCATGCAAACAATAAGAGATGGGCATCCACTTTGAGAGGCCAAGGCAGGTGGATCACTTGAGGTTAGGAGCTCGATACCAGCTTGGCCAACATGTTGAATCCCCATCTCTACTAAAAATACAAAAATTAGCCAGGCCTGGCAGCAGGCACCTGTAATACCAGCTACTCGGGAGGCTGGGGCAGGAGAATTGCTTGAACTCGGGAGGTGGAGGTTGCAGTGAGCCGAGATCATGCCACTGCACGCCAGCCTGGGTGACAGAAGGAGATTCCATCACACACACACACACACACACACACACACACACACACACACGGGAGTCAAATATTTAAACCATCGTAAGAACCATCAACTTAAAATTCTGTCTAGCAGATCTATTCTTCAGAAATGAAAAAGAAATAAAGATGCTCTGATACAAAGAAATATTGACAGAATTTATTGCTAGTAGAGCAATAGAGCAAGAATGTTAAAAGATGTTCTTCAGAGAGAGAGAGAGAAAAAAAAAGAATACAGGCCAAAAACCTGAATTCATTAA
>NW_016815358.1:0-4033 GCF_001698545.2 Rhinopithecus bieti
TAAAACTTATTTACATTAAAAAAAAAAAAGAAAGAAAAACACAGAATACTATGACACTGTAACTGTGGTGTGTAAACCACCCATATGCTGAGTTGAAATATAAAAATATGAACCAATGAAAAATAATAACTACAACAACTATTCAGGACATAGACACTAAAAGAAAAAGCAGGGACCATAGTTAAAGTGTAGAGTTTTCATTAGTTTTCTCTTTGTTTATCTGGTAGTTTACTTGTTTATTCAATCAATGTTAAGTTATAATCAGTTTAAATTATAGCTTATAAAATATTATTTGTAAGCCTGTGGTAACCTCGAATAAAATATATACAATGGATACAATAAAATTAAAATCAAGACATTAAAGCATATCATCAGAGAAAATCACCATCAAAAAAAGAAACAAAGGAAAAGACAGAAAAGAGGAAAAAGGCAGAAAAGACTATAACCCAACCAGAAAACAAAAAACAAGATGGGAATAATAAGTTCTAACTTATCAATAATAGCATTGAACATAAATGGAATAAACTCTCCAATCAAAAGACACAGACTAGGAGGCAGAACAAGATGGTGGAATGGAAGCTTACATCATTGGTCTTGCACGCTGGACAACACCAAATTTTAACGAATATCTACATACAGAAAAACATTGTCACAAAAACCAGAAATCAAGCGATCAATCACAGTATTTGATTTTAACTTCATATTGCTGAAAGAGGCATCGAAGAGTGAAGGAAAGACAATCTTTTAACTTTTATTTCAAGTTCAGGGATACATGTGCAGGTTTGTTATATAGGTAAATGTGTCATGGGCGTTTATTGTGCAGATTATATTATCATCCAAGTATTAAGTCTAGTATGTCTAGTATCCATAAGTTATTTTTCCTAATTCTCTCCCTCCTCCCACACTCCACCCTCCGAGAAGCCACAGTGTGTGTTGCTCCCCTCTATGTGTCCATGTGTTCTCATCATTTAGCTCCCACTACAAGTGAGAACACGTGGTATTTGGTTTTCTGTTTCTGTGTTAGTTTGCTAAGTATAATGGCCTCCAGCTCCATCCAAGTTCCACAAAGGACATAATCTCCAGGTCCATCCAAGTTCCATGAAAGACATAATATTATAATCTTATTTTTTTTTTATGGCTGCAGAGTATTCCATGGTGCATATGTATCACAGATTTTTTTTTTTTTTTTTTTTTTTTTACGGAGTCTCGCTCTCTTACTCAGGCTAGAGTGCAGTGGTGCCATCTCGGCTCACTACAACTTCTGACTCTTGGGTTTAAGTGATTCTCCTGCCTCAGCCTCCTGAGTAGATGGGTAGATGGGACTACAGGCACCCACCACCACACCAGGCTAATTTTTCTATTTGTAGTAGAGACGGAGTTTCACCATGTTGGCTAGGCTGATCTCGAACTCCTGACCTCAAGTGATCCACCCACCTCAGCCTTCCAAAGTGCTGGGATTACAGGTGTAAGCCACTGTGCCCAGTCCCACATTTTTTTAAATCCAGTCTACTTTGATGGATATTTAGGTTGATTTCATGCCTCTGATATTGTGAATAGTGCTTCAATAAACATACATATGCATGTGTCTATATGATAGAACAATTTCTATTTTGGGGTGTATATACCTTATAATGGAATTGCTGGGTTGAGTAGTATTTTTGTTTTTAGGGGAAAGACAATCTTAAATAGCCAATATAACCGCTTCCATATCCCTGAGCAGTGGCTGGTGTGACCTGAAGAGAGAATCTCTGCACTTGGCAGAGGGAGAGCACAACGACTGGGGCATTCTACATTGAACTCATTACTGCCCTGCCACAGCAGAGAATAAAGCCATGCTGGGCTCAGATAGCTTCTGTGCACAGAGGGAGAATTTATAGAACCCAAATTCTACAATTTTGGGTTCAACTTACTCTTGCTTTTCTAGTTCTTTAAGATGTATTGTTAGATTGTTTATTTAAAGTGTTTCCCCTTTTTTGATGTAGATCTCATTCTTTTACAGCTGAATAGTGCTCTACTGTACAACAACATAGATGAAACTGAATGTCATTATGTTAAGTGAAAGAAGCCCGGCACAGAAAGTCAAATATTACATGCATTTACTTATTTGTGAGATCTAAAAATTGAAACAATTGAACTGGAGATAAAGAGTGAAAAGGTGGTTACCAAAGGCAGGAAGTGCAGCATAGTGGGGGCAGGTGTTGGCGAGAGGTTGAGTTGGTTAGTGAGTATAAAAAAAAAAATAGTTAGAAATAATAAAGAAGACCTAAAATCTGATATCACAACAGGGTGACTATAGTCAATAATAATTTAATTGTACATTTTACAATAAATAAGAGAGCATAATTGGATTGTTTGCAACATAAAGGATAAATGCTTCAGGGGATGGACATGCAATTTTCTATGATGTGATTATTATGGATCATTGCCTGTAAAAATATATCATGTACCTCATAGATATGTACACCTACTATAAACCCACAGAAAGTGAAAATGAAAAAAATAAAAGCTACATAGACTGGGTGAATGGATGAAAAACAAACTAGACCTAATGATATGTTGCCTACAGGAAACACTCTTAACCAACAAAGACACATATAATCTGAAAATAAAGGGATAGAAAAAGATATTCTGTGCAAATGGAAACCAAAAGAGAGCAGGAGTAACTATATTTATATCAGACAAAATAGATTTCAAGACAAAAGTTATAACAAAGACAAAAGTCATTATATAATGATAAAGGGCTCAATTTAACAAGAGGATATAACAATTGTAGATATGTATATGCACCCAACACTGGAGTAGCCAGATTTATTAGATAAATATTATTAAAGATAAAGTGAAAGATATACCTAAATACAATAATAGCTGGAGATTTCAACACCCTGCTTTCAGCATTAGACAGATGATGCAGAGAGAAAATCAACAACAGAAAAACAAACTTAATTTACACAATAGACCAAATGGACCTAATAGATATATACAGAACATTTCAATCAACAGCTGCAGAACACACATTTTTCTCTTCAGCACGTGGATTATTCTCAAGAATAGACCATATGTTAGGTAACAATACAAGAATTTAAAATGTTTTAAATAGTAAAATTTTATCCAGTATCTTCCCTGACCACAATAAAATAAAACTAAAATCAATAACAATAAGAATTTTGAAAACTATAAGAACACATGGAAATTAAATCATATGCTCCTGAATGACTAGTGGGTCAATAAGGAAATTAAGAAGAAAATAGAGTAATTTATTGAAACAAATGAAAATTAAAAATATTGTACCAAAACCTATTAAATACAGTGAAAGCAGTACTAACAGGAATGTTGATGGCTAAACGTGCCTACAAAAAAGTAGAAAAACTTTAAATAAACAACCTTAAGATGCATCTTAAAGGACTAGAAAAGTAAGAGCAAAACAAATCCCAAATTAGCAGAAGAAAGTTAATCATAAATATCAGAGCAGATATAAATAAATGTTTAAATTTTAAAGAAAAACAAAAAAGACCAATGAAACAAAGAGTTGGTTTGCTAAAAACATATATGAAATAAACAAATATTTAATACAGCTAACTGAGAGAATGAAAGACTCAAATAAATGAGAGTTAGAAAACAAGACACCACAACTGATACTGCAAAAACTTGAAAGATCATTAGAGGCTACTATGAGCAACTACATGTCAATAAACTGCAGATAAATTGCTAGACACATACAACATACAACTGCCAAGACTGAACCATGAAGAAATAACAACAATGAACAGACCCATAGCAAGTAATGAGATCAAAGCCATAGCAAAAAGACTGCTAACATATAATGACTCAGGACACGATGGCTTCACTGCCAAGTTTTATCAAATGCTTAAATAAAATCAATACCAATCCCACTCAAATTATTCCAAAAAATAGAGGATGAGAGAGTACTTCCAAACTTATCATTCAAGGCCAGTATTATCCCGATAGCCAATCCTGAGGAAAACACATTTAAAAGAAAAGAAGAAAGAAAGAAAGAAAGAAAGAAAGAAAGAAA
>NW_016815359.1:0-1047 GCF_001698545.2 Rhinopithecus bieti
CTTACGTCACCAAAATATAAATTCATTAAATTTATGGATCAGAATGAAAAAGCTGATTTCATCAACTTTTGATATTTCTATTACATTTTAATGTTATGTATAATACCCATTATATATATACACATATATACATACATATATATATATATAGATAGATAGATAGATAGATATGCTCTTTATGGAGTGCATACTCTGTGTAGGCCAGGCCCTGTCTGAGCATCTTATGTGTAGTCTAATATAGTTCACTAGAACTCTATGGGGGAGGCACAATTAGGAGGAAAGTGATGCACCCAGAGGTTAATGACTTGTCTGAGGTTACAGAATTAGTCAGGTGACAGGATTGGGCCCTATGCACCTGACTCCTGAGCTGTAGGAAGAGCCCAAATCCATACCACTGGTGCTCCAGCTGCCACCTCCTCCAAAGGCTCACCTGCACTGCGTCATGCTTTCCTCCCCCAGCAGACAGTCCTGGGAAGCACTTCCTCTATGGAGGGTGACCATTCTCTGTCTCACCTGGCGAGGTGCTGGAGTCTCCCAAATAGCTGGAGGAACCCAAGCGCTTTGGTCAGATCGTGACTAAATTTATAAACGTATTCAATGCATGAGCTCAAAATCTTTTCTGCTCTCTGGATAAAGTACAACAATTTATTTTCTATAAATACACATGAAATTAAAATGAGGAAAATAATTTAATACTTTATTTTATAAAATTAAGTAACCAAATTCCTCCTAAAAGGAGAACAGGGCCAGATTTCTCAATGTTGTTAATACTATTTTTAGTACTTTAAAAGCTCAATACACAATCTCTTGACATTTTCTAATTTTACTGCTCGAATATTTAGAATAGAAAATTACATTTTTTCATGTTTTCATTCTCTTTATGCACACATTTGAAAGACATTTAAACTTCAAACTGCCAAATCTGCCCTTATTGGTTTAGTTCTTTTCCAAGTAATACTAGAACATTTGTAAGTGTTCATATAAATAATTATGTGAGAAAGTGCTTACCATATTGTTAAGTACAAAAGACAAGCTGTAAAGTTCTCT
>NW_016815360.1:0-2136 GCF_001698545.2 Rhinopithecus bieti
CCATGTCGCCCAGGCTGGAGTGCAGTGGCACAAACTCGGCTCACTGCAACCTTTGCCTCCTGGGTTCAAGCAATTCTCTTGCCTCAGCCTCCCACGTAGCTGGGATTAGAGGCATGTGCCACCACGCCTGGCTAATTTTGTATTTTTAGTAGGGACAGTGTTCACCATGTTGGTCAGGTTGGTCTCGAACTCCTGACCTCGGGTGATCCACGGGCCTTGACCTCCCAAAGTGCTGGGATTACAGGTGTGAGCCTCGCGCCTGGCTAAGTATATTTAAATATACCACACTTCCTGTGTTATTTCCTCTTCCTGGAAGATCTCCCTGAAGGACAGGCTAGGAGGCTGTCTCAGAATTCTGAGAATATTTCTATCATTAGATGGTCAAGTCTCCACAGACGCTAAAGTCCTTGAAGGTGGTGGTGTAGTCTTCGTTGTAGACAGAGTACTTTTAGCACTCTGCCTAACACATAAAGGACTGTTTACTTTAGCTGAATTTTGCATACATTCAGTTCTTTGTATCTCCTTCCCTTCCAGCAAAACCCTACTCAAGTTTAAATTCTGTGAAGCTTTCCCCGGCCTCTCCAATAGTTAGGAGCTCTGACTCCTTTACTTTACTCACCACCCCTGAATTGAGCAAGTTATATTTTAATAGTGTATACAACGAATTGCAGTGAATGTTAACACGTTCACCTTTTATTTTTTATTTTATTTATTTAGTTTTTTTTTTTTGAGATGGAGTCTCGCTCTGTCGCCCAGGCTGGATTGCAGTGGCGCGATCTCAGCTCACTGCAAGCTCCGCCTCCCGGGTTTACGCCATTCTCCTGCCTCAGCCTCCGGAGTAGCTGGGACTGCAGGCGCCCGCCACCTCGCCCGGCTAGTTTTTTGTATTTTTTAGTAGAGACGGGGTTTCACCGTGTTAGCCAGGATGGTCTCGACCTCCTGACCTCGTGATCCGCCCGTCTGGCCTCCCAAAGTGCTGGGATTACAGGCTTGAGCCACCGCGCCCGGCCACGTTCACCTTTTATTTCTAACAGCAATGCTACTCGTGCTTCCGGGCTCTATCCAAACTCATTGCTTCCAGTTAATAGCTGGCTGGTCCCTAGGGAGAATTCTTTAACTCTGGGCACTTGATGCTCAATTCAGTACCTCCTCCTCTTTCAGCATTGTAGCTTACAAGTGCTCTCGGGGTTCCCTTCCTCTCCTCCCCGACAGACTAAACTGCTAGGGTTTGGGATCGCGGTCCTCCTCGCCTGACTCCCTGCTCTCTTTGCAGCATTTGGCGCTGCACTTTGCAAACGCAGCTCTAAAGCATCACCGGGAAGCTCCTGCACAGATCAAGGCCCGCCCCCCCTTTTTTTTTTTTTTTTTGAGACAATCTCTTCTCTCGCCCAGGCTGGAGTGCGGTGGGGCGATCTCGACTCACTGCAACCTCCGCCTCCCGGGTTCAAGCGATTCTCTGCCTCAGCCTCCCGAGTAGCTGGGATTACAGGCGCCCACCACCACGCCCGGCTAATTTTTTGTATTTTTAGTAGAGACGGGGGTTTCACCATCTTGGCGAGGCTGGTCTTGAACTCCTGACCTCGTGATCCACCCGCCTCGGCCTCCCAAAGTGCTGGGATAACAGGCATGAGCCACCACGCCCGGTCTAAAGCCCTTTAAAGACATGTCTCCGCTGGCGGATTCGCCCGCCAGGTGACGAGGACTCCGCCCGCTCCCCGTGGGTTGGGGCGACCCAGGCCAGGAGGTACACGTGGGGCCGGGGTGTAGGGGAAGAGCTGGGACGGCCTTTTTCCCCCTGCCTCCCCGCACATGCGCAGCGTCACTCTCGAGCTCCAGACTCCAGCGCTGCGGGCAGGATGCCCAGGCAGCACAAGGCTCTGGAGACTGGGCTGCCGGCTCAGGGGCGGGGCACAGCGCTGCCCTCGCCCGCTCATTGGTCACTGTGCTGACGGACAGGTGGGGCGGACAGCCGGCGAAAGATCTAAGAAGCCGCTGGGCTGGAAACAGGTACTTGGCTAAAAATACCTAAGTAAATAAATGAAAGTCTGTGGAGGAGGAGAGGAAGGAGAGGTGGGCGTGGGTTTGGGAGCAACTGAGACTCTGCTTGCCCCTGGCTGGCGCAGGTTGGTGATTCTT
>NW_016815361.1:0-3902 GCF_001698545.2 Rhinopithecus bieti
TGTTCCAACATTAGTATATCCCAAATTCGCGTGCTTCTGAACGCTCATATTCTCGGCTCTTTCAGACGCTCATTAAAATTTTCTCCTAGAATGTGAAAACTACTAATTTTAAATGCACCATTTTAAAAGTACCAGAGAACAACATTAGGTTATTCTTGTTAAAAATATATATTAAACTTTAGGCTAAAAGTCCCCTTTGAGTGCCCCTCTCTCAGCACCCACCCCTCCCTTTCCCCAGAAGTAGCCAGTGTTAGCAGTTGGATGTATAGCAGAACTTTCTCACGCACCGAACCCGAGCCAGGTCTGGCTCCAGGGCAGGTCTAACCATCTACTCGGACCAAGCTTCCGAGGCCGGCGCTCTAGCCCTCAAGCCCACCTCCTGGAGACGCCCCGTGGAGACCCTGGCGCCTAAAACTGCGGGAGCCCATCTACTGCGCTCAGGTGGCCAGCTCTTGAGCCTTCCCTACCCGTGGCTCCTTGCCTGCCTGCAGGCATGCACCAGCATACCGCCGAGCAGGAGGATCTAACGAATCCAGCTTGTGTACATGCCCTAATTTCCATTTCCGCCTCCTCCAGGTCTGTTCAGGTGAGGATGATGGGAGGGAAAAGCGGCGTACAGCCGTAACATCGGCACCCTGCAAGAGCCGCCGGTGCACTGACAGAGAGGGACACCGCATTGGAGATGCAGTGTCTACGGAGATCTATTGCGCGCGGTGAAACACTCTAAGCACCGCGCGGAACGACTGGGTTTAGCTCCCTCATCCCGGACCTTCCCCAGGACCACACGTTCATTTATCCCCGAACCCAGGGGCCCCTCCACGCTGCGCTCACCTGCCCTGTTTCGTAATGATCATCTCAGTTTGGTGGCGGTGGAATTTGAGCCACAGAGGCCGGTTGCACAGGTAGACGTGGGCACGGAAGTTAGAACCTGGAACCCCCAGGCCCCCCAGTCCTCCGCAAGATCCCGCTGCTGCGGCTCCAGGGTACGGCCCGTAGAGCGGAGCCCCCTGGCTGTACTGATAGGTGCCCGGGCCGCTGCCCCCGCCGCTGCTACCGCCCGCGCCACTGCCCGCGCAGGCTCCTGGGCCGAACTGCGCCCTCCCGGGTGGGCACACAGCTGCGGGGAAGCCGCCGGGGGGCAGCATGGAGCCGTAGGGGTAGCGCGCCCCGTTAGGAGCGGGGTACACAGGTCCGTGGGGCGCCCCAGCCGCTGCCTGGTACGGGAAGAGTGAGCAAGGCGCAGCCAGCTCCGACCCCTGAGGCCCGGGGGACTGGAGGTAGTAGCGCTCGGAGCTCAGGCTGTCCATGGAGTAGCGCGCAGTGGCCGCAGCCGCGGCGGCGGCGGCGGCTGCAGCGGCAGAAGGCAGCTCCTCCTCCCCGCAGGGGGAGCCCTTGCGGCCGTCCGGGGGCCCTGGCTTGGCCACTGCCGCAGCGCTGGCAAATGCGTCCCCGGCGTCGGTGTCACTAAGCATGGCCGCGGGGGCCCCCGCGCTGGCTGCTGCGGGCTCCCCGCTCACCGCCTCGCAGGAGAGACTGCCGGAAAACTTCTTGGACGCTTTGTCTAAGTCCAACTTCTGAGGAGAGGGGGCTGCGCCGGGGAGGTGGCCGGCGCTCCCGCCGCTGCCGCCTCGCGCACTCTCCAGCGGGTAGAAGTGCGCGCCAGGCAGGTTCACTGAGCTCACCAAGAGCTGCTCCCCTAACTGCATGCTTTGCAAAGCGCAGACGGCAGCTGGCTGCTTCCTCTTCTCCCGTGGCCTTATTATAAAGGCAGGATGGGGGAGCCAGCGCCCTCTTCCGAGGGGAAGGTAACTTCCCCTTCCTCCCGCGCCGGGGCTACCCACCTGCCGACTCGCGGGCCGCTACTGCGCGCACTGGCGCGCCCTGAATCCAGCGTCCTTTCCGGAAGGAAAGCGCCGTGAGTTGGAAAGCAGGAGGTGGAAACTAACCCAGAAGCCCTCTCCTTCTCGTACCTCTTGCTCCTCAGAACCCCCACCCTCCTCCCAGACTCACACGCTGGAAGAAGGGGACTTAGATCTTTGTCCCCATCCACCCACCAGCCCGCGCCTTTCTGCCCTTTTTCGATTGCCAAAGCATCGGTCAAGTTGACCACTTGGAAACTTATGGGCTGTCACTAGCTGCTTTATATATTTGCGGCCAGGGAGGGGCTTCGCGGCCTCGCAGCCCGGAGACCCTCCTATTGGCTGATGGAGGTGACACTAATTCAATTAGGCATTTACTAATTGGATCAAGTCACCTGCTACTTTCTTTTCCTTTAGCCTGATTTTGGGTTTTTTTTTTTTTTTTTTTTTTTTTTTTTTTTTTTTTTTTTTTTTTTTTTTTTTTTTTTTTTTTTGAGACTGCCTCCCGCTGTGAGAATCAATCCTGGTGTCTGTAATTTCGCCAGAATTTAGGGGGACAAGTTTTGGGGTCTCCGTAGCAGTATCCATCCTTGGCACATTAGTCATCTCAGCCCTCTGCTGGAGGAATGAGATGGCTGGAGCAGATTTTAGAGACCAGAGAAAGCCTCTTCAAGCTGATTGCTTGCAGGGAAGCGCCCGTCCCGGAGGCTGGGGAAACTGGGGCGAGTTGGAGACAGGCCCAAGGAAGTCTCTTTCCTCATCGGAAGCTGTAACTTCAACGCACACCTTCCTCTTGTCGAAGGCGGAATCCCTGGCCTTCAACGCACAGGAGCCACTTTTTGTTTGTTCCCATCCTTTTACCCATTGGGAAAGGTTTGTAGAGAGGAAACTCGCGCTAAGCTTTTGGGATTCCGGGGACGGCCAGAGCACATTGCCATCCTCGAGGACTTAAGCCCTCAGCTTCTAAATCAGAAGCTTGGATAAAGTAGGGTACTGGGGACAGGACAAGAGTGAAACTAAGCGAGCTAACACCCACTTGATACTCACGCCAACACACCTGCTTTCGGGGAGACAATCACTTTTATGCCCCACAACTTAAAATCCACGCTGCTCAGTTTTCCTGATCCCAGATTCCGTCCCTTCACCACCATCTTCAGTTAGGCCTGACACCAAGAAACAAAGGTTCCCTAGCAGCCCCGCTGTTAGGATTCCCTGAGCCTCTACTCTGCGGCTAATACAGAAGGTAGAATAATTAGTGAAATAATCAGTTTGATATTGAATTAAACTCCAGCTGCTTGTTTCTTCGCTGCGTTTCCTCAGATAGAGTCAAGAGCGGGGCCGTCATATTTTATTGTTTCATTAATACAGAAGCGGGGTCACGTTTCGTTGCGGATAAGGAGAAGCCTGAATATTCGCTGTTAATAAGCAATTACAGACGCCGCCAGTAATCGCTCCGGGAGCGCATTTTCCGGCTGAGATGTCGGGACTCTGCTTCCCCAACCGAACGCGATCACACGGGAAACTCTTCGCCCACAACAGATGAGGTGGCCAAAGGATTGCTGAGCGCGCACACACAAGTGTAGACAGGGTGAAGCTTTCCAACCCAGCTTTCCAACCACAGCAGCACCAACATCCGCATGTCTGGGGTCTCCGAGAACGAGGTCCTTAATGCACTTGGACTCTCCAGGGCATTTATCACAGTTTTTTTTTTTTTTTTTTTTAATGTGTGTGTTCGCGCGCTCGCGCGCTGGCGTGTGTGTGGTGGTGAAACCCAGGAGTGCGCGAAGATTTTCAGGGTCAAGGCACAACCACAGGGGAGGGGCAAGTTAAGACTAGTGGGCGGGGCGGTGGCCTTGTAGGTCCTGGGCCAGAGTGGCCAGGAGCAGATCGCCAGAAAGCTGGTATTGAGCGCGTTCTGCCCTGCGCTTCCTGCATTTCGTCCCATCAGTATAGTTCGTGTTTGGCACAGCTGTTTTGGTCACTACACTGTCCGTGCCTTCCTCCCCTGCTATAGTGTTATTTTGACCCAAGGAAGTCTCGAAC
>NW_016815362.1:0-639 GCF_001698545.2 Rhinopithecus bieti
GACCTTCAGTTGATTTTGTAGGATCACCCATATTAAGGAGAGCCACTTGCCTTATCCATTTTATAGAGTTACATGCTAATCTCATCTTTTCTTTTAGTATTCATATGTTTTAATATTTACTTTAGAAACCTTGTAAATTATTTCTCTTCTTCTTTGAGATGTAAATCTTTTTAAAAGGTTCTTGTCAGTGTTACAACCCAGCAAAGTCTTTTTCAAGAAACTATGAGCTATCCCTGTGAAAGGCAAACATCAAGAAATGTAACACCTCTCGCTCCCAGTTTGTGTGGCAACATAGAAGTCTAACTTCAGCCTAAGTTCAGGCTCCCAGTTCTAAGTGGTAAAACTGTCTTGTCATGAAGATGAGAGAAAGTTTATTTTCCTGAAGGTCAAGCCAATTAGCAAAGGTAGATGAACTACAATCCCTCATTTCATTCTTGAAATGTTTCCAGCTCTTTGTTTTAGGAGCATTGACCTCAGACTAAAATTCTGGCTTCTCTACCTATTACAGTAGACTTGAATACAGTCTTTCTTGCCTGGATAACATTGTCTTTTACAATTTTTGCTTTGTTAACACGGAAGGAACAATGACAATCAGGTCTCTACAGCAGAAAGAAATGTAGTGTTTTAAGTAACAGAAAA
>NW_016815363.1:0-2618 GCF_001698545.2 Rhinopithecus bieti
ACCCACCCTCTGCCTCACCACCACCTCCCCTTGCCCCCACCCTGGAGGCTGGCTAAATTATACTGCCTACTAATTGAGCATGCTGCTCCTACAACTCAGTAATGAGTCAGAGGGATTTGGCTGTGTCTGCTCTTCTGGCTTACCCCTCTCATAAACATTCAGAGTGACAAACTTTTTCTTTGGCTTGGGGTCATAAAGAGGAGAAAAAAAAAACTTTAAATTTTTTTTCCAACTTAAGACTTCAGTGAAATATTTTCCACCATCCGCAGCAAGACATAATACTTCTTGTCATGAATAAGTTAATGAAAAAAATATGGATGCCCCCCAGTCTCTCAGGGACCTGCTAGGCATTTTGCCCCTCTGAGGAGCAGAGGGGCTCTAAGTCTTTTGGGCTTTCTGAGAAGTCTCTGGTTTGGGTCTGGTCCCAAGGTACTGGAGATTAGTTTGTCTTTCTCTTCAGTGGTCTGCTGTTGCATTTACCATAAACTTGGACACCCCTCCCCACTAAACTACCCTTAGAACCCCCTGGGAGCTGTCAAATGGGTGAATGGCCCATAGTATGCATGGCCAAGTGTCAACTACCAATTACTTCAATATGGCCCTTTTCATATTTTATTTCATCTCTAGGTCAAAAATGTGCTTACTTAAAGAAGAGCATCCAGACTGTTACCTAGGTATTTAGCTGGTTCTCTACCATCTGGCCACAACCTGCCTTGGCAACCTTATTTTCCACAACCCCTTTCCAGCTCTAAGCAAACAGTACTACCGCTATTGCCTGAACTCTCTTCCTGCCTAAAATGCTCTTCCCTTCAACCAATCTAAATCCTTTCCCTTTAGAGTGAGTTGGGACAACAGGTTACTCATTTGGTGCTTTTCACACTGATATTCTTTAAATATTTACTCAGCGTTTTTTTAGTGTGTGATGGAGGGAGAAGTTAGTTTTTTATTAATAAAAATAATGTAAGGAAACAGATTCACTCTCTAATTCCTTTCCAAGGGCTCAACAGTTCTGAAAAGTCAACAAAACCTTTCTGTCTTTTAAGTCATTTTTGTTCTTTCTTTGGCTTTCTTTTATAACTTCCCAAGTCACATAACTTTTTTGGAGGCATATTATGAAGCTTAAAATACAGGTTATTAAAACGATCACTCTCTTCTGGTAGACGATCCCCAGCAAACATTATTTGGGTCAGGAAGTTCATTTGATTATTTGTTCTTTTGATTATAACTAGTTTTAGGTGGTTATTCTGTGGTGGTTTGGGGAGACTAAAGCAACTCCATCTTGGATGCTAATCCATCATGTTGACTTCTGATTAACCCCAGTTCTGTGCATGCCTCGAAGATTTCTATTTCATCTACTGCTCCTTGCATAAGAGGATGTACTTACTGTAAATCCTGCCTTTGGCTCAAAACCACCTAGATATTATTGTACTTGCCACAAATCCTGTCCTCAGGTTAACTCCCTATGGTATATAAGCCCTGGGTCTGCGGGGTAATAGTTCAGCAACCTACTATCTCCTCTTGTGGCTGTCCAAGATGTGGCTTCTGTTTGTAAGTCCTTATTAAATGTTTCTTTCTAAGAAATTGGATTTGTCAGCCTCTTTCTTCAGCCTCCCAGCTTCCTTTAGGGGTAGGTTTGCATATGTCTACTCACAGCAGAACATGGTTGTACTTCCATGTTTTTATCACAAAACATTCAATGGGAATAGATCAGCAAGTTACCTAATATCATACTAACTGTGTCATGTACATGTTAGGACCATATCTTCTTAGGTGGGAGCAGAATCAATTTACATTTTACCAATTTAGTAAGAATGTGAGTGGGCAAAACTGAGTTAAGGGCACCATGTTTATAATTCACTCCAAGATTCTTTCGGGCTCCTCATGGGGCCTTTATAAGTGAGAATCCTTTCTTGGCCTTTGGCTCTGCTAGATGCGCATTGCTCCTAATCTGCATACTTCTTGACAGTCTCACCTCCATTATCTCCCTCACCTTTATGTTCCTACACAAGACTCCAGTATCTTCCACAACTAGAACTTTGCTACTCAAAGTGTGGGCCACAGACTAGTGGCATTAGTATCACCTAGGAGCTTGTAAGAAATACAGACTCTTGGGCCCTGCCACAGAACTTCTGAATCAGAGGTGATTTGTATGCACATTAAAGTTAAAAATCTCTAGACTAGAACATGCTGTACAATCTGATATGCTTTCTTGTCATTTCTCTTGTGTAACTTGTAGATTTTAGAGAGAAGTCACCAAGTCTTCTGATTCTTTTGTCTTTCCCACAGCACTGAACTGGGCACACACACACACAAAAGGTGTTAGGGACACTTTCATTCCAAGACCGATCAATTTTTTAGTCAAATCTAGCCCTGGAATAACAGAAACAAGAGGAAATATTCCTTTCTTAGCTCTTGCTGTGCTTCAAACTTTACAAGTTCAAGTTTGAATTTTTTTTTCCAGGAAATAAAAGAGCTATTTTTCCTTCAAGGCCTATGATTTCTATGATTCTGTAATTGAGCCCCAAAGGCTGTTTTTAATTTGACCTCAAGTGCAATTCACGAAGACAACTTTGACAATACTCATTCCCCTTTGGGCGAAAATACTTCCATTGGAAATC
>NW_016815363.1:6258-15717 GCF_001698545.2 Rhinopithecus bieti
CAATCTGATATGCTTTCTTGTCATTTCTCTTGTGTAACTTGTAGATTTTAGAGAGAAGTCACCAAGTCTTCTGATTCTTTTGTCTTTCCCACAGCACTGAACTGGGCACACACACACACAAAAAGGTGTTAGGGACACTTTCATTCCAAGACCGATCAATTTTTTAGTCAAATCTAGCCCTGGAATAACAGAAACAAGAGGAAATATTCCTTTCTTAGCTCTTGCTGTGCTTCAAACTTTACAAGTTCAAGTTTGAATTTTTTTTTCCAGGAAATAAAAGAGCTATTTTTCCTTCAAGGCCTATGATTTCTATGATTCTGTAAGTGAGCCCCAAAGGCGGTTCTTAATTTGACCTCAAGCGCAATTCATAAAGACAACTTTGACAATAGTAATTCCCTTTTGGGCAAAATACTTCCATTGGAAATCCAGAAAGTGACCTACTGAGTAAAATGTTTCTTAATTTACTGTAAAAGTAAAGTTGCACCCAGATCGTATCCGTGTGGGAGGACAAGTTTCCCCACTTTGAGTTAACCCACGTTCACCATACAGATGGAAGCAAAAGAGATTTCTGTTCCACAGGAGAGAAAGTCACTGGCCCCACCAAATGCCATTTGGAGTGCAAGAAATATGTACATAGACGTATTCTCAGAGGAATCACAATGTATTTAATGTGCCCTCTAGACTAAATTCCCTTAAAGCAGCTGAATTGTGAGGACTTTGTAATGGTGTTCCTTTTGGAAATGGCTGCCTGTCTCTGATTCACAAGACTCCTCAGAATATTTATACGAGTATGGGCTTTCTCAGAGTCCTTGGGAGCCAGGGCTCCAGGTCACATTAACAGAAAATGTGGCCTGAGCCACAGACTGCTGAATCTAGCTGTTTTCATGAGGAATAATTTAATATTCAAATAAGCAGTAATTAAAGAGCAGCTCTTCCTCGGGCTCTTCACCCTGTCCTCCCTGACCCATCTCGCTGCTAGAGGCAAGCCATGAATCCTGCAGTTGTGAGACTGAGTGACCGACTTCATTGCCAGCGTAGTTAAGCCAGGCAACAGAGAAGAAAGTACAATACGACTCACTGGTTCATAATACCTCATAAATCAAATCGATTTTCCCATAGTCAAATGCTTATGCCACGTTCCGGTTTCTAGTTAGATTTACGAGTATGTTCTCCTCATGAGAGACATACCATGATGGACTAATTGGCACAGAACACAAAGAAACAAAGAGCACTTAGGAACTAAACTATAAGGAGCATGTTGACCCCAGTCAGGCTTTCTTCCCTGACAAGTTAGTTCTTTTGATTCCCATTTGGGGATGGCTCAGGTCACTAATAGCTTCTCAGTGCCCTCATGAAATCAAGGGAGGGAGAAGGCGCCCAAGTTATTGGAGCTATCTTCCATGTGATTTTCTTCTTGGAAAGTGGTTTTGGCTGACTCAAGAAAAGTTATTCTGGCCTTCATTGAATAGCCTGGGCCAATCAAGAGAACACAGTCAGTGAGAAGAGAAAATAAGAACACAGAGCAGTGTGGCTTTTAAGCATGAGCTGAGGATTGCTTGCGTAGCGATCCTGTAGGCTAGTCAGTGTCTTCCTCACCTCCAGGAGAGCCCAGTTCTTGCTTCACACAAGTGCTGTGGGGAGCACTGGAACGACACCCCATAGCCTACCTGCCAGGATGAGTCAGTACTAATCCTCGTTCTACTTAGAGTTCCCCAGGGATTTTGTGAAGTCAGAGATGTAAAATGCTTTGGGGAAGGGGCAGTATAAAAGTAATTTGGAGAAAATAGATACTTTTCTCTTTGAGTTTCTTGAGTGTACATCAAATGCAATCACTACCAACTTGGAGAATTTCTTTAAAACAAGAAGAAAAAGGAAGAGATTTAGATGCATTTAGTGACATATCAGCATTTGCTCAGGCTTTTATAATCCTGTGTGTCTTATCCTATGTGTTTCACCGAATGCCTTTTGCTTCGTGCTTTTGGCTCCAATTAAAAATAAATAAATACAGAAAGCCTGATTTAACCCAATCCTGGGAAGCAATTAATAATGCATTAGGATTGTGACACATTTTGGATTTACAGCAAGGCCACCATCAATCATACGGCTGTACATTTTTGCTAAAGGCTTTTGCAGAGTGAGGCATTCTAATTTAACCAATTTACTACTTTAGGGTTAGTCAGGTAACTGCCTATGCAAAATTTTCACAAAGAGAAGGATTTGAAGACCTTTGGATAGTCTTCTAAGATGTATCATATATCATGCAGTACACAATAGAATATGACCTGAAACAGTACAGATGACTCAGGGGCAGGGGATTTAAACCCTGGGACAAAGTATAGACTCCTTCCTTCCATTCTTTCTCTACCTTCTAACCACAGCATTTTTATTAACTTAAAATGAGGCTAAAGTAAGCCTCAAACAGCCTTGAAGTAGATTGAAACCAGAAAAGATGGCTGCCTCTTGGAGGGATGTGCCCTGGGGAAGGGTCAGTATCATCAACCTGGCCTTGGGCATGAGTCATGAGGAGATGGCACAATTGCCTGTGCCTCCAACTATTTTTAGCTCCAGCTGATAGAGCTTCCTCCTTCTGCTCCCCTCTGATGTCCCCTGAGTCTTTCTAGTGCAAGGGGTCCCAGGCCATTGTCCCCACTGCTCTAGGACTCTCTGTTCAGGCTTCTCTCATAATCAGAGAAATCTTTCCTAAAATCACTTTAAAAATAGGGAAGTTCTTCTATTGGAGTCTATCTTTTTATGGGTGATTTATGCACCTGAAATAGACTCATGTGACCCCAATACCCTTATAGAACTTAATCACTTAAAACATTATCTTGTTGTTTGTATGTGCAGGGGATATACAACAAGAAAAGTCTGGAAGAACTCATCTGTTTTCCTCCATCTCTAACTTCTGCGTGGCCACCGAAAGGACAAGGTCTAACTGGTTTGTAACTTTTACTGAGCCCACATGACCCTAACTGGATTGAACATTTTCCAGAGGCATACAATAGAAAGAACGATATGTTCATTTGGAAGATTAACAGCTCTGTTTATGCAGTGTTTCTGCGAGAAAAGAGTGTTTGCTCCACTGCATCTCTGTA
The DNA here is from genome assembly GCF_001698545.2 of Rhinopithecus bieti. Lineage (NCBI taxonomy): Eukaryota > Metazoa > Chordata > Mammalia > Primates > Cercopithecidae > Rhinopithecus > Rhinopithecus bieti. The sequence goes on from NW_016815363.1 coordinate 9,354, forward strand.
AATTACCCTCACGTCACAGAAATTAAGCAAATGTTAATGTAGCTGGATGCGTATTTTTTCCTTGTTGTTACATAATCTAGAAAATGCAAAACACCGGAATATAGGGATGTTGCAGGCAAGTCAAAGGAATTTTACAGGATCCCTGAGGGAGTTGTGTATACCTCATAAACAACAGGATGACGAGTCTTTTATTAGAACCAGGGTCTGTGCTCACTGGGCCAGAGAGATGATTGGCTGCCTTGCTGATCTATATCGTCCATGTTTACTCCGACTAGGCTGGAATGCTTCTAGAAGCCAAGATGTGCCTGTAACTTTTCATTAGTTGGTGATATTCTCCAAACCCTCACACATGCATTTTAACTGTTTGTTTTCTTATTTGTTGATCATAATCTTAAGAGAGTTCCTTCTTCCTCTTTTCACTAGAAAATAACCTCCTTTGAGATTTTTTCGTTGTCCAAGCTCAGATTCTCCTCTTCTTGGTAAGATAAGCCTGGTGTCAAATGTTGCTAGTTCTCTTCGGCTGCATTTGGCTAACCTGTCAGTCTCTCAAAGGCAGCTCCTGAAACCCATGGCCCTTGCTAGATCTGCCATGCTCCTTGAACAAATGTAGGTTGGAGATTAAGACAGAAGACCAGAGACTCTTGGCATTCCTTCTTCGCTCAGCCACCACATCCCAGGATCTTCCTGGGTAAGTAATTTAAACATTTTGTTCCTCAATTCCTCCACTACCATAGAATCATAATCATAATAGTTACTTGAGAATGAAGTCTTTTGTGATCTTGAAATGAAATCAACCATTGTTAAGTGCAAAGCCATATAAAGTCTCCAACACTTTAGTGACTTTATATTCAGTAAATAGTCTTGGTCAAAATACTCCTAAGAAAAGAAAATATGGATTAAACTATGCCATTAAGGGAACTTTAACATGTTTTTCCCAATTCAAGAAACAAAACTATCATTGAGGCTAATCTGAATAGTCTCTTCTGCCAAGGTGTCTTGCTTTTGATGAAGGATGTGGGGAGAGGGACAGGCTGTCGCAAATGACCAAGATGGTCATTTCCACTGTGCAGTTAAAGTTTGTACCTTTCATCAGCATCATAAGACAAGGCAAAAAAATATAAATAAATAAAATTTGTGCCTTTCCGTGTATGTACATCTGACCTTACACACACAGAAAGAACTAAAAAAAAGTGAGGGTGAGGAATGGGTTAAAGCATAGATTTCTTAAAAATGGCACTTGATTAGTAGTTGTTGATGTTGAGTCAGAGGTCGATTATACTACTTTGTTTATCTTGTATATATTTAAAATGTTCTATAATAAAACACTTGTATAAAAAGATTTTTAAAAGGATGGTCATTTTCATCTTCATGAGTGAAAACTCCTAAAGCGTACACAGAGGATGCACACGTAGGTCTAAATGAAAAGTGGTATTGTGGCCAGGCGCAGTGGCTCACGCCTGTAATCCCAGCACTGTGGGAGGTCGAGGAGGGTGGATCACCTGAAGTCAGGAATTCGAGACCAGCCTGGCCAACATGGCGAAATCTCGTCTCTACTAAAAATACAAAAAAAAACTAGCCAGGCGTGGTAGTGGGCATCTGTAATCTCAGCTACTTGGGAGGCTGAGGTAGGAGAATTGCTTGAACCGGGAGGCAGAGGTTGCAGTGAGCTGAGACTGCGCCATTGCACTACAGTCTGGGTGACAGAGTGAGACTCTGTCTCAATAAATAAATAAATAAATAAATAAATAAATAAATAAATAAAAGAAGTGATGTTGTACAGCCATTATGGAAAACAGCATGTTAGCTCTGAAAAAAAAAATTAAAAGTAGAATTACCTTATGGTCTAACAATTCCACTTCTGGGTATATAACCAAAAGGATTGAAAGGAGAGTCCTAAAGAAAAGTTTATATACTCATGTTCATAGCAACTTTATTCACAATAGCCAAAATGCGGAAGCAACCCAGGTGTTCATTAACGGATGAATGAATAAGCAAAATGTGATGTGACCATACATTATCATTCAGGGTTATAAAGGAGGGCAATTTTGACACATCCTACAATGTGGGTGAACATTGAGGACATTATGTTAAGTAAAATAAGTCAGACGCAAAAGGACAAATACTGTATGATTCCACCTTTCTGAGGTACCTACAATAGTCAGAGTCACAGAGACACAAAATAGAGTAGTGGTGGTCAGAGGCTGGGAAAGGGGGAAATGAGGAGTTGTTAAAGGAGTATAGAGTGTCCATTTTGCAAGATGAAAAGAGTTCTGGAGGTTGGTTGCAGAACAAAGTGAATGTTCTTAATGTTACTGAACTGTACACTTAAATAGTTAAGATGATAAATTTTATGTTGTGTTTATTTCACCACAACATTTATTTTTAGTTGAAAAAATGAAAACCATTAGAAATAAATGGAAAGTCATGGTATCAGGGGAGCCTTAGGATTTTCCAGGCCACAGTGCGCATTAAGCACACGTCCCGCACAGTCCAAGGCATTGCTCTTTCTCTGGTCTCAGAGCAACATACTAAGGGTTAAAGGCAATTCTTACAAACTGCAGGGAATTTGAGAATTGACCACAGAAGGTGTTTTTTGACAGGACAGGCAATCCAGCTTCATCTCAGAAATTCTTGAACGTTCTTAGGTGCCATCCCATGTGATAACCCAGAGTTATCCTCTTCTAATGGAGAAGAAAAAAGGGAAGTCTTCACTCTAAGAACTGAAGGGATAGACAGTTGACTCTGCTAACGTGTGTGCTAACTATGTGAAGATTGCAGGCCCTGCTGGAAGCCTCAACAGTGCCAGAAAGGGCACTTTGTTTTTTTCACAACTTTATGAGGAGAAGGCACCCAAACAGATGGCTTCCTACTCCGATGGTTGCTAGAGTGAGCTTCTGATTTGTCTTTGGAGAGGCTGAAATGAAATGGAATTCCTTGAAGATCCTCATAAAAAGCAGAAAGTAATATTTTATTACCCTCTTTCTGGACAATTCCCTTTGTTTCCCCCAAAGAGAATCAACTCTGGGGTTGGCTGACAGGCCCTCAGCATTCCCCCACCCACCCCCTCAAAAGGCACATAAAGAAATTCTACTAACTTCTCCTAATTAAAAGGAAAATCATACCAAAAGATTTCCAAGTAGGCTGAGCTCTATAAGATGCCCTGGGAGGGGAGTGGGGTAAAGGTGGGCGGTTCTAATTTCTTTCATTACCACCTTTCTGGGTCCTGGAGGCAGATGACTCTGTAATAGTGTGACACAAACATCAAACAAAACCTTTCCCATGGTTCCTCTAAACACAGTCAAGACAAACTGGAACTCTTGCAAAAGCTTTATATAATTCTAAGGAAAACAAAAGGAAATAAACACAGATAGTGGTACGAGGTTCACAAAATAGTTTTTTGACCCTAGTTTGGGCCGTGTGTTTCCAGAGCTTTTAGGCCATATTGCTTTTCATGTGCTGTGTTAGAATTTGTGTCCTCAAGCCAAAATTGTCAAGCTCCTGTTTGACTGTTGCTTTTTTTTCCCTTCAACTGTTAAGTTCTGGGGTACATGTGCAGGATGTGCAGATATGTTACATAGGTAAATGTATACCACAGTGATTTGCTACACAAATCAACCCATCACCCAGGAATTAAGCCCAGCATTCATTAGTTATTCTTCCTGGGGCTCTCCCTTCCCCAGCCCTGGCCACCTGACAGGCCCGTGTGTGTCGTACCCTCCATGTGTCCATGTGTTCTCATCGTTCAGTTCCCACTTATAAGTGACAACATGCGGTGTTTGGTTTTCTGTTCCTGTGTTAGCTTGCTGAGAATAATGGCTTCCAGCTCTACTCATGTCCCTGCAAAGGACATGATCTTCTTCCTTTTCATGGCTGCATAGTATTCCATGGTTTCTGTGTTTCTGTTGCATGTGGCTGGTGCCATCATGAAGCCCTGCCACCCAGGGCCTTGGCTAACCTATAAGACATCTGTGTGTGAACTTGACAAAGGTGCCCCTCTGGACACATGCAACCCCGTAGGTTCTTGTCTTGGGGAGCAAGGGGCAGCATGGATTTCAGCTTCTACTTACTCCCTCAGCCAGGCACTCTTGTGCAGTGAACAACTTTTCCAATTATATTTGGTGGCCTTCCCCATCACCCAAGACTTTTCAAGATAACTTGATCTTTGTATAATGAAGATCATACATACCAAGTTTCCTCTACCTACCTAGGAACTCAGCATTCAGACCTGGCTTCTGATCTAAAGAAATTCTTCTTGTCTAAGTAACTGCCACTGGAAATGACATCCCAGGATTCCACATCTTATAAAGACCTCTTTGCCAGCCTACCAATATGTCTTAGTACAGTGACTATATCATTTATACAATAACCACATTTTGGAGTCATAAAGGGATTGTTCCTACATTAAGGGGATTTTTTTAAAAAAACAAGTTTAAAGGTCATTGGATAAGAAATAGTTGAACTCAGTTTAGACTTCTAAAGGGCAGATGCCCTTCCAACAACCTGGCTCTTCAACTAAACAGCATTCACAGTGAGTCGATGTGGAGTCCTCATGTTGATTGCCATCCAATCCTGCAAAAGCTCAGAAATATGTTTTTTTGAGCAAAGCAGATAAGCTTTGTGTCTAGGATCAACATACTGATTTTCAGCAAAACATACATCCTGCTGGGTCTTGCTGTACTCACTCTCCACACACTTTGCATAGACTATCTTACAAAAGCAAAGTGTTGTTTCTTTGTAGAAAAGCACACGCTATGCTCTGTGTTTGTGTTGGTGTGTATGTGGTGTTTGGGGTCATCTCTCCTTGCCCAGGCTCTCCTGGAGCTAAAACGGACACTGAGGGACAAAAGAAGCCCGTAATTTAAACTACTTGATCAACGACATAGACAAGGAGTTCTACATTTGCAAACAGGCTGTGCTATAAAATATTCTCCTATAGAAGCAATGTTATTAGACTGTTCAGGTTTCTAGAGTAGTCTACATCTTCCTCCGGCCGCCAGGAAAACCCCAGCACCCATAATGTACATTTTAATTGGAATTATGTTGGAATATTTTAGCAGAAAATTTTAGTGGGAATATTATTAGCATAAATAATCTACAGTTAGTTGGAAACAAAGCTTTTGCAAAGTGTTAAGAAAAAAATTTAAATACATGTTTTTAATGACTTAGAATGCTGAGATTTGGAGTGAATGCAGGCTTGGAAGCATTTGAAAAAGTAAAGGGTGATTAGGAGTCTTCCACGTTTGTTTAAAGGGCTGTAGAAGTTAATTATAATGATTTTCTCTCTTTTTTTCTTCACCTTCTGTCTCCCTCATATTGATGCATGACTGGTGTGAAGTGGGTAGAGAGAGAGAAAGGAGGAGAGGGATGGGAAGAATAAAGAGATTATGTGAAGTAACAGAAAAGACAAAGCAAAGAGAAACAAAGAAGAAGAGTAAGGTGGCTCAAGGTGGAATGAATTGAAATGTACACAGTCTCAAAACAAGAAAGGAGGTGGTGGGAAAACACTGTTGGCCCTGGTGTAGTGTCTGTTACATCAGACCCTCCTTCACGCCAACTCACTGCACTTACTAACCAGAGCAGTCACAGGGGCGAGCAAGCAAAGGGAAAAGAAAGGAATAACTAACTGGTTGTTTACACCTACATGGCTTTCTTGAGTTAGGAGTTTATGGCTGGGGAATCCATTTTTTCCCCTAAACAAGTCAATTGACTGAAAATACAGAGCACAGCAGTTTATCGGTACTAGTTGACATTTATTAAACTCTGATCATGAGCCAAACACTCAGCTAAGTGTGGAACACATTGTTTCCTTTTTTCTTGTGATCACTCTGTGAGCTTGGTGTTACCACGCTCCTCAGTTAGCAGAAAAGTAAATTAAGGCACAGAGAAAACACAGAGGTGGTTGCAAAGTTACAGAGCTTGTAAATGAAGGAATTGAGTTCAAAGCAGGGAGTCTCAGTCCAAAGTCATATTATACAGTCCACATGGAAATGCTAGATGGCTAATGATGGTTTGTAATCAAAGTGATAAAATAAATTAACACATTTAAAACCGCAACAGTGCTTTTGCAATTCCAACTGCTTAGCTACGTTTTTTGGCGGAGGCAGCTTGAGGATGGTAATTCAGGGTCCATCTCTCACTCTTTTCTCCCTCCCTCCCTGCTTCAATCAATAAATACCTATTAACCCCTTTCTCTGTGTTAAGCCCTGTGCTAAGCACCAGGGATATAATGGTGAAAGGGCTCCTGGACCTGCTCTCAAGGAACTCCCAAAGCAGTAAGCAGACTCTTAAAACAGAATGTTATCTGGACAGGAACCTCAGAGTTGAAGGAAAGGAACCTTACTTAGCTTTGGCGTTGCGATGAAGG
>NW_016815363.1:20152-21431 GCF_001698545.2 Rhinopithecus bieti
GGAACTTAAATAAATTCACAAGAAAAAACAAGCAACCCCATCAAAAAGTGGTTGAAGGATATGAACAGACTCTTCTCAAAAGAAGACATTTATGTGGCCAAGAAACACATGAAAAACACCTCATCATCACTGGTCATTAGAGAAAAATGCAAATCAAAACCACAATGAAATACCATCTCATGCCAGTTAGAATGGTGATCATTAAAAGTCAGGAAACAACAGATGCTGGAAAGGATGTGGAGAAATAGGAATGCTTTTACACTGTTGGTGGGAGTGTAAATTAGTTCAACCATTGTGCAAGACAATGTGGTGATTCCTCAAGGATCTAGAACCAGAAATACCATTTACCCAGCAATCCCATTACTGAGATTTTGGGTATTATCCCAATACCTAAAGAATTATAAGTCATTCTACTATAAAGACACATGTACATGTATGTTTATTGCAGCACTGTTCACAATAGCTAAGACGTGGAACCAACCCAAATGCCCATCAATGATAGACCGGATAAAGAAAATGTGGCACATATACACCATGGAACACTATGCAGTTATTAAAAAGAATGAGTTCATGTCCTTTGGAGGGACATGGATGAAGTTGGAAACCATCATTCTCAGCAAACTAACACAGGAACAGAAAACCGAATACCGCATGTTCTCACTAAATTAACTTTCTAAAAATGCCAATTGCTTGATTCCCACCCCCCAACACACATTTTTTTTTTCCATTTAGAAGGCAGTGTAGAGTTGTTGAAAAAGCATAAACCTATGCTCAATTCCCAGCTTCACTACTTTCTGATCATGAGTCATTAAGCATTTCACTGAACCTCTCTATGCCTGTTTTTTTATTTGTAGAATCGGGGTAATGATATCTATTGTCTAGAATTAGTGCAAGGATTCAGGGAGATAATGTATGTACAGCATCTTATCTATAATCACATCTATTAATATATATTTAAAGTTTCTTTTTCAGTGTCCAGGTTGGAAGTTCTAATTTGTAGTAAGGACATTTTTTAAAAATCATGATTTAAGACCTTATGAATCCCAGCACTCAAGGAAGGCGGATCACGAGGTCAGGATATCAAGACCATCCTGGCTAACACAGTGAAACTCCGTCTCTAATAAAAATGCAGAACATTAGCCAGGTATGCTGGCATGCGCCTGTAGTCCCAGCTACTCGGGAGACTGAGGCAAGGAGAACTGCTTGAACCCCGAAGGCAGAGGTTGCAGCGAGCCGAGATCGCGCCACTGCACTACAGCCTGGGTGACAGAGCGAAACT
>NW_016815363.1:21843-40183 GCF_001698545.2 Rhinopithecus bieti
AAAAAAAAAAAAAAAAAGAGACCTTATGGGATGAAGGAGGTAGTGGGAGTAGAGTCCCCTTACCCAATATTCAAGCCCATTTTCTTTTGCTATGCTGTTCATTGGAAGAGTGTGGCCATGTTTTTAGAGACTTATTTTTTGAAATCTCTCTACTCAAAATATTTTGTATTTTCCAACAGTTTCTTCTTTTCTTCTTTCCTCTTTTTCTTCCTTCCTTCCTTCCTTCCTTTTTTTCTTCCTTCCTTCCTCTCTTCCTTTTTAAGGTGACAAAGAATATATTAGAGGTATTAGCCTCTCATCTATCCTAACATTTAACTACTAGTATCCTTTCAAATTCTCTGTAATGTAACTCTGCACGTTACACTTGAAAGTCATAACGAAAAACAACCTCCAGAAATTGAAGCTATCTTTTCCCATTAACCACCCATAGCTAGACCTGATTATATCATTGATTTCAACTGAACTTTAGAATTTATACCCTCCTAGGATGGCTTGTGCCTTGCAGAAGAGATTCTAGGTGATCAGCTATGTATTTGTAGAATCTTATTTTATGTGAAGCAGGTTTTTTTTTTTTTTTTGAGACAGAGTCTTGCTCTGTCGCCCAAGGCTGGGGTGCAGTGGCCGGATCTCAGCTCACTGCAAGCTCCGCCTCCCAGGTTTACGCCATTCTCCTGCCTCAGCCTCCCCAGTAGCTGGGACTACAGGCGCCCGCCACCTGGCCCGGCTAGTTTTTTGTATTTTTTAGTAGAGATAGGGTTTCACTGGGTTAGCCAGGATGGTCTCGATCTCCTGACCTCGTGATCCGCCCGTCTCAGCCTCCCAAAGTGCTGGGATTACAGGCTTGAGCCACCGCGCCCGGCCGTGAAGCAGATTTTTAAATAAAAGCACAAACATTTCCATAACTGGAAACATTGTCGTTACAAAGTAGTTCTCCAAAATCCACTCAGCAACCATCAGGGATCCGGTCCCATCACATCTTCTTTCTCAAAATTAAATTTAAAATGAATGAAGAGGCAGTTTGGCAAGAGGCCCAGCACCCTTTACTTGTGTCAACTATCCCCCACTCCCCATCAGTTGCTTACAATCTGTCCTCTTGGACACCTGAAGGCCACTCCTGGTGTCATTCAGCTTGCTGCTGCATAGCTGCCATCCCTCCTGGACTCCTCAAAGCCTCCAAGGGGCCCTGGTCCCCTCTGTCTGCCAGCTGTTATTGGCTGTGTTCCAGTGAAATCTTGCTGGCCCTAGGCTACTGTGACCTATTGGAAGAGCACACTCCCCCAGCCAGCCAGATGAGGTTCGGTCATCCACCTCCCTCACAGAACTATAAATCCCACTCCTCTTCCCAGTCCTGGGGACTCTATCTCAGAGATAGAGGCATGTCCTCCTCACTCCTTGAAACACAAAGAAGTGGTCATGTTGTAACTTCTACCTCATTGTGCTCCTCTGCTTCTATGGGTTGGAGGGAGGGAAGGTGACAGGGTCTTGTCTGTTGCCTAGGCTGGAATGTGGTGGCATGATCACAGCTTACTGCAGCCTCGACCTCCAGGACTCAAGTGATCCTCCCACCTCAGCCTCCTGAGTAGCCAGGACCACGGGCATGTGCCACTACACTTTAAAATTTTTTTTTTTTTAATTTATTTTAGAGACACGGTCTCACTATGTTGTCCAGGCTGGTCTCGAACTCCTGGGCTCAAGTGATCTGCCTACCTTGACCTCCCAATAGTACTAGGATTATAGGTGTGAGCCACGGCACCCAGCCCTCCTCTGCTGTTCACTGGAATGACACCAACTCAGCAACGGAGCTCTTGGCTTTGTGTAGGTAAGAAGATATTAACAGTTATGCACATCTCTAGTAAGAAATTGAAAATGTCTTTACAATAAGTATAGTTAGTTAGCATTTATATCAGTCAAGGTCCTTGAGGAAACAGATGTGACCACTGTTACAGATTGCACACTCAAGGGGTGATTGATGAGAAAAATATCCTTTTATAGAATTGTGGACAGGGTTAATGGAACCACCAAGGTTGGTGATGCACGTCAGGGACTAACAAAAGTAGGAATCCATTACCACCCAAGGTTTAAAGGGGCAGGGAGAAGCCACCATTACTGGAACCCAGAGAGAGCTCTTGCTGTGGGAGAGGGATTACCTGTCCATAAACGAGACTGTGACTTGTAGGAAGGTAGGGTGGGGCTGGGATGCATTTCCTGACTACTCTCCTCTAGCCCTCGATTTCCTGTGAGTGCTGCCCCTTGGCACAACTCAATCAGAAACCAGAGTTCTGGTGAGCCCAGGTGCCGCATTACCACAGAGGTCAACCCAGGGCACAGAGAAGGAATGAGAAAGGAGAAACATGGAGCTGGAAGAGCAAACTGAGAAAATAGTCAGCAGAACATCTTTTAATGCAATAGAAAACATGAAATGGATGAATCAACTGAGTAAGTATTAAGGGAAATAAAGGCTGGATCCTGGTCAGTAGAAAAGGTAAAGGAGAAAGAAATGAATTAAGGAGTAAGGGATCCTCTCTTCCTGGCTGCTTCCCAGAGTGGAATCCTAGAAGTTGCAGAAAACTAAGCCCTCCTTTCATTATACCTATATAAGAAGACATGCTTCTCGAAATAACCTCATCTTTCAATCCACAATTTGAAATGCAGATGAAGCAACATACTTCAGGCCTTCAGATGATTAAAACCAAACAATCAATTTTCAAATGTAAAGATGATTGTTTTCCACTTTCTTGCTTTGCTGCTGGGGAAGAGAAGGAAGTGTTTGACTTCTCTTCTGCCGCATAACAAGTCACTCTAAAACTTGGTGTAAAGCAACAATTTATCATTTCTAATGATTATCTGGGTTCATGAGGCTCAGCTCAGGCCACCTTATGCTCCACATCATATAGCTGAGGTCACACGTGTAGCTGAACTCATCTGGGAGCTTGCTTGGGTGAGAAACATCCAAGGTGGCCTCTCACCACTCAGTAGCTAACCTAAACTTCCTTATACCATGGCAAGAGACTTCCAATGAGTTCTCTAAGAGGACATGTCCCCCAGTGTGCAAGCATTTACTAGGTTCTGCTTGCATCACGCTTGCTAATGTCCTGTTGGCCAAAGCAGGTCACATAGTGCCTGGTCAAACTCAGAATCATTTTGGGAGGGAACTACATGAAGGCATAAATATAGGGAAATTCAGGGACCACCAGTGTGCCAATCCACCACCAAATAGTAAAAGAATCTGGTCTCTGAAGAACAGGAGGGGTCATCACCAAAGTGAAATGGCACAGAAAGGAATCCAGATATTAAAACTTACTAAGATCATCCTGTTACCTTAGTTTTATGAAGGCAAATCCATGTTATGCTCAGAAGTTTGTTGCTGCATGTGGGCATGGAGTAATAATGCAGTTCTCTATCCAGGAGAGTCATTACCAGAAAGGTATTGTTACCTGAAAGGGGTCCGGATCCAGACCCCAAGAGAGGGTTCTTGGATCTCACCCAAGAAAGAATTTAGGGCACGTCCATAGAGTAAAGTGTCTGATTTCAAGCTATACCATAAGGCCATAGTCAACAAAACAGCATGGTACTGGTATAAAAATAGGCATGTAGACCAATGGAACAGAATAGTGAACCCAGAAATAAAACTAAATACTTACAGCCAACTAATTTTTCATAAAATAAACAAAAACATAAAATGGGGAAAGGACACCCTGATCAACAAATGGTGCTGGGATAATTGGCTAGCCACATGTAGGAGAATGAAACTGAATCCTCATCTCTCACCTTATAAAAAATATCAACTCAAAAGGGATCTAGGACTTAAATCTAAGACCTGAAACTATAAAAATCCTAGAAGAAAACATTGGAAAAACCCTTCTAGATATCAGCTTAGGTAAGGATTTTAGGATCAAGAACCCAAAAGCAAATGAAATAAAACAAAGATAAATAGCTGGGACTTAATCAAACTGAAGTGCTTTTGCATGGCAAAAGGAACAGTCAGCAGAGTAAGCAGACAACCCACAGTGTGAGAAAATCTTCACAATCTGTATATCTGACCAAGGACTAATCTCCAGAATCTATAATGAACTCAAACAAATTAACAAGAAAAAAACAAATAATCCCATCGAAAAGTAGGCAAAGGACATGAATAGACAGTCTCAAAAGAAGATAGACAAATGGCCAACAAACATATGAAAAAATGCCCAACATCACTAATGATCAGGGAAATGCAAATCAAAACCACAATACAGTACCACCTTACTCCTGCAGGAATGGCAATAATAAAAAAATCAAAAAAATAATAGACGTTGACGTGGATGCAGTGAACAGGGAACACTTCTACACTGCTGGTGGGAATGTAAACTAGTACAGCCACTATGGAAAACAGTGTGGAGATACCTTAAAGAACTAAAAGTAGAACTACCATTTTGATCCAGCAATCCCACTACTGGGTATCTACCCAGAGGAAAAGAAGTCATTATACAAGAAAGATACTTGCACACACATGTTTACAGCAGCACAATTCGCAGTTGCAAAAATGTGGAACCAACCTGCATGCCCATCAGTTGACAACTGGATAAAGAAATTGTGGTATACATAAACGATGGAATACTACCCAGCCATAAAAACAACGAATTAATGGCATTTGCAGGGACTTGGATGAAACTGGAGACTACTATTCTAAGTGAAGTAACTCAGAAATGGAAAACCAAATATTGTATGTTCTCACTCATAAGTGGGAGCTAAGATATAAGGATACAAAGGCATAGAATGACACAGTGAACTTTGGGGACTCAGGGGGAAAGGGTGGGAGGGGGGTGAGGGATAAAAGAGTACAAATTGGATGGAGTGTATAGCTCGGGTGATGGGTGCACCACAATCTCACAAATCACCACTAAAGAATCTACTCATGTAACCAAACACCACCTGTTCCGCAATAACCTATGGAAATAAAACATTTAAAACAAAAAAGAAAATAAAGGAATAAAAGAACGGCTACTCCATAGACAGAGCAACCCTAAGGGCTGCTGGTTGCCCATTTTTATGGTTATTTCTTGATGATGTGCTAAATAAAGGGTGAATTATTCATGCCTCTCCTTTCTAGACAACATAGGGTAACCTCTTGACGTTGCTGTGGCATTTGTATATTGTCATGGCACTGGTGGGAATGTAGCAGTGAGGATGACTAGAGGTCACTCTCATGACTGTCTTGGTTTTGGTGGGTTTTAGCTGGCTTCTTTACTGCAATCTGCTTTATCAGCAAGGTCTTTATGACCTGTATCTTGTGCTGACCTCCTATCTCATCCTGCGACTTAGAATGCCTGACTGTCTGGGAATGCAGGCGAGTAGGTTTCAGCCTTATTTTACCCAGCCCCCTACTCAACATGGAGTTGCTGTGGTTCAAATGCCTCTGACAGTATCAGGGTTGTAGGCTTGCTCTTTAGGTTTGAGGAAAGGGAAAGGGGTGGGAGTGGGGAGGGGTGGCCTGAGGAAATGGAAAAATAGAGCTTGAGGTCATTTTGCACAGACTCAGGGTTCAATACAGAACTAGTGCCTAGCCTTTCACCTCTTGCCTTGGGCCCAGGAAAATGGAGATTAATGGAAATCAGTTATGCTAAATTTGACAAAATTGAAGGCATTTATTTAACAAGTAGGAATCTCCTGAACAGTTTATAATCCTGAGGATTGCGAGCGGATGGATCCCCAGAAAACAATCCCCCTATTTGTGATGCAATGTCTCTTCCCCTCCCAACCAGGTTAAGGTTAGTGGCTGTGGGTTTTCCTCAGATTTCTCTAAGCTCTGAGGAGGTTCCTGGGTGTGGATGTGGCATGTCAGTCTCATACTGACTCCAACTGCAAACCTTAGTGGGGTCTTAGATGTACAGTAGATAATCCAAGTGCATGCTGCTATAAAGGTATTCTGTCTGCTTGTGAGAGAAAGTGTACTCCAGAGCCCACTTCGGGGACCCTGGTTCTTTCCTCAGTGTCCCCTTCTGTCTCAACATGTCCCAACATGATCTATACTTTCTATTTGCCCTGGAATATCAGATGTGGAGGAAAAGTGTAAACACAAAACCATAGCTATGAAGGAAGCAGATTGAAAATCTTCAGATAAGTATCAGGTTTTAAGCATCCAAATGAAGGTTAAATCAAAATAATCCTTTTTTAGGCATTGCCTTTGAGGCCAATTTATGAGCTGCATAAGGAAATCAGTCTTTTATTTCATGCTTACAAAACCAAGACTAAAACAGCATTACCGATCTTGATCACTAACCTTATTTTTTTGAATGACTTTTAACTCTTTTCATTATTCAAATGGAAAGAATGTGACATAGGCACTTAAGGCAACTCTGAAAACTAATTTAAAAAATTAATTTGAAAAGTAGTTTGAGTAGAGGTGGCATTATTAGAATAGTTAGAGCCTTATAAATTGCCTAGCTCAATAGGAACACCATATATTTATGTTGTAAGTTCTAGTATGTTTGTATAAATAATTTTTTTCTTTATCTCAAAGTATATTTTATTAAATGACTAAAAGAGCTATGTCAGCCAACCTCTAAACTGACGCAAAATGATCTCTATCTTCTTATATTTACATCCTTGAGTGGGGCTGGACTTAGTGACTTCCTTCTCAGAATACAACAAAGGTAATGGAATATCACTTCTGAGATCAGGTTACAAAAAATCTGACTTCCTTTTTACTTGTGATCTCTTATACACTTCCTTTCTGTCAGAGATCTTGCTCTTGGAGAAGCCAGCTGCCAGGTTGTAAGTTGCCTTCTGGAGAGGCCCATTTGGCAAGAAACTGAGAGAAGCCTCTCATTAATGGCCAGTGATTACTGGAGCCCCTCAATCCAATAATCTGTGAGAACCTGAATTCTGTCAACAACCATGTGAGTGAGCTTGGAAGCAGACTTTCTTTAGCAGAGCCTTCAGATGAAACGGCAGCCCTGGCCCACACCATGAATGCAGCCTTGTGAGACATCCTGAGTCAGAAGATCCAGCTAAACCACACCCAGATTTCTGACCCACAGAAAGTATGAGATAATAAATGTTGCTTTAAGCCACTAACTTTTGGGGGTTTTGTTACACAATAGTAGATAATTAACACAAGGTCACTAGTATGACATAAGAGTAGATAATTAACACAAGATCACAGGTATGGTATGATCAAGGAAAGAGGCATTTATTTCTACTGTCATCTGCCTGTGAAGAACATTATTCCAATACATCCATATAAAATTTAAAATAATAAGATTTTACATAGTTAAGGATTCTAAAATGTGAATGATTAAATCTTGAAAAGGAACTGACTAATCAATGGGAAAGTTTCTTCCAAGACAGTTCTAGTAGAAGTGAGTATGATGGTCACCCACAATACCCATTGTTAGTATCATAGTATGTTAAAATTAATCTTTGGAGTGAATATTGACTTTGATTGCTTATTTCCCTTTTTAAATCTCCATTTCCTCTTGAAAGGGAAAGTTGTTTTTTACTGATTTTATCTCATAACATTAAAAGTATTAATTTTCATAAGCAAAATATACTGGAATGGCTTACAGAAAGGGTAGTAATTAAAGCAATTACATAAACAGAATCACATCTCTGCTCAAGTCTTATTTCATGCATGAGCTCATTTCATATCCTTTGAAGACAGCTGCTTTTCCAGGAGTAGCTCTAAACCTGCGTCACTATTGAGAGACGACCAGGTTGGCCAATGGCCAGTAGCTTGTTGATAGGAGACTTTCTCCCCTTTTCTGGCCAGCAAGATCATCTGACTGAAACTGTCTTGTCTGAAAGTGAGGCAGCTGTGTGAAGTCATAGCTATAATTCAGCCTGGAAACAGCTCATGATGTTTTCTTGCAGATTTGGTCAATGACTGTCCACAGAAGGGAGGTCTCACCATTTGAAGGAGGTGTATTTCTTGGGTTAAGATGTGGAAGAAAGATACAAGTTCAGCTTCTTCTCTCCCATCCTTTCTTTCACTAATGGCTCCTTAAATAAACTGACTTGTTAATGACATAGTGATTTCCCTGAGGGTCTTAGATTTTGTCAAAAACACCCAATTTATAAACCTAAACCAAGTAAGTTTACATTATGGGGGTGTATATGTTGGCAGATTATACGTAAAAAAATTAAAATTACAGCCATGAGTTCTCCTTGTACAGTCCACAGCTAAAGTTCAGATTATGCCAATATTTCCATTACAACCCATAATTCGAAGAGTCAAAATGAGAACAAGGAAGAGAATACCCCACAGGGGTCTGAGTATCTCTGAGAAGGGTAGCTTGGTGATTTTCCTGACTCAGACTTGGATGCAAATCTACAAGCAAGTCAGAATAAAGATCAGATTTCAAGAGGACTCAATAGATCTTGAATGAGAGATGAAATTCCTGTTTCTGTTGACGCAAGTCTGGTAATTTGCATTTCTGGCAGTCCACCACCCTGCCAGGCCTTCTGGGGCTGTCACTGAGGAAACTTCCACAGTTTTCTATTGAATCTCTTGTATGAGAACTTTTGAGAAGAACTAAGAAATCTATTTTACTGGGGAACTTCAAGACTGCTATGGAATTATTTGGGGCTTCATCAGGGTGAATAGAGTGTCTCAAGACAGCTCTCTGCTGTCCTGAATGTTGATGAATGAGGGTCCTCAACAAATGCCCATCTGATTCAGACCACTGATGTGAACTCTGTGCTGTCTTGAAGTGACTGGCCAACAGCAGGGTGCTTCCTCTCAGACAACCAGCAGCCACTTCTCAAAGAGCTGTAGCTCTGCTTTGCTGGTAAAGTTCAATGATGATGTATGGATTTACTGCCCTATATGAAGATAGGAGGGGAACATACCAATCAGAGCTGGAGAGTTTAGAGATTATAGGCTATGCTCAATGGCCAATGGGATAGCAGATTGGACTTATGTTCCTAATTCTTAATTCCTTTCTTGCAATAGAATTATACTACCACATCCTTTGCCGTGTGACTTTGCAGGACTTCTCAAGAGAGTAAGCAGATTATATACCCTGATCCATTGACTTTGGCCTTGGTCATGTGACTTGGTTCAGCCAAGGAAATGTAGATAGAAGTGAAAGGGTGTCAGTTCCCAGCTGAAGCCTTAAGAGACGTTGTGTATTTCCTCTCACTCCTTTCTTTTGTATTTCTGCCATCAGCCATGAGAACAACATGCTTGGGTAGTTTCTGGTCCCAGATTGAAAAGAAATATGGAGCAAATCTGAACCCAAGTTGAAGTTTGAAGATGAGGTCAGCTGAGCCCAACTGAGTTACAGCTGATCTTCAGATCCTTGAGGTAGAAATAAATGTTCATTGTTATAAACCACCAAGTTTTGAAGTTATTATGGAGAATTATTTCAGCAGAATCCTGACTTATACACCTAGGACCTTCCATCTTTCCATGTTCAGATAATAGGGTTTTCATTCTAGCTGAAAAAGACATTATTTATCATTTACCTGTATCCCTTCATGAGTGTACCAAAGCCCTGGCAGTGAAGTGACAAGCCCCTGAGGTACACGTGTTAGATGGCAGAGTCAGGGCCTGGCCCCAAATTTCTATATCTCCATGTCATGATACAGCCAAAATCCTTACTTTGCTTAGAAAATGCTTTTCCAATCAAGTAATAATGTTCTATATCTGTCTAAACATTAGATATACAGTGTAATAAAATCTAGCCAAGATGATCTATGGATAGATCAAGCTGAGGAACCAAAATGATTATATACTAGTTTTAGAAATTCTTCCCAGGACATTTTCTCATCAGCCTAGACACTATATATATACATTAAACATAAGGCAGGTGTCTAGTTCCTGAATTCCAATGCTGGATGGGCGAGACAGGAAGAAAAACATTCTATTAGAGATTGGATGTTGATCTGGTCTATCCCATAGTCACCCCTTTTATAGCTTCAGTTGCAAAAATAACTGTTAACTCTTTATATCTGTTTTAATGCAGACTTCAAGGGTAAGTTGAAGGCTGTTTTATCACCATTTCCCTAAAGAACTTCTAGAGTAGGCAGGGTTCAATGGAATAAACATGGTTTTCCTTGTAGGTGGCAGGTTGACACAGATGATCTTTTGCAATTCTTAATGCAATGTCATTAAGAAAACGTGTATTACTATTAGGTAATTTGATGTTTCTTCATTTAAGTAAGTACATGGGCAAAATTCCTAACTGTTTTTAAACACCATCTCTTTACCATAAACGTATCATCGTATAACTTTTGATTGCTTGACATTTTCCTACAGAGTTTAAAAGATTTTGGGAAAACAATCCAAAGGACACTCACTTCTTACTCATAAAGATGGCTTAAGGTACCCTTCACAAGGAACTGTGACAATGAGGGGCCTTACAAACTCAGGCTGTAGTTCTCTGAAAAGGACTTGAAGTGGGAAACTGAGTTCCATTTTCTTGGCTCCACGTCCAGCAGCTTCTCTCCACCTGCCTGTGGAATAGGCAATAAGTGCACCATGGTGGTGGCACATTACAAATTGCAAAAATTTGACTATCTCTCCCTGCCGCACCCCACCAGCATCCCCCAGTCTGGAACTCAGTCCCAAAACTCCATGCTGATGTTGTGAGTGGTTGCCACCTACCTTTTACTGCATGCAATTCCTCCTAGATGTTCTACAGAGGCCCTGAAAAGTGCAGACGTTCTATCCTATGGATGCATCGGTCAGGGTTCTAGCAAAAAACAGTTGACACGCTCAATAAAAGGATAATTAAAGGAGGATTTATTGGCAAAAGTTAGCATAGGAGAAACACAAAGGAGAGTGCAGGTATCTGGAACTTGTAGCAACCAACTTGTTACCATTCAGGCTTGATGGCTTGAGAGGAGGGAATGGTTGCTGGAATAGGGAAGGAGCTGGTGAGTCTTTGAGTTGTCTTAGAGCCTGCCACCTGGAAAAGGTGGTGGAGGGATGCCTCTAACCTGAGGCAAAACAGCAAGAAGGGAGCCAGAGGCATAAATACCCAGATCCCAATTTCCTCTGCCTAACTGATCTTCTGCAGATGCTTTTTATGGGTCTTTGTATGCATTGTATAAAGAATAGGAATGAATAGAGGACCCTGGGAGCCACTCCCTTGCCATTCTTCTTCATTGTTTCCTTACAGTTCTTTCAAATAGGCAGCCCCAGTGCCACACTCTCCATGCAAAAGGAAATTGAGTATAACAAGAAGATTAAAGGCTTGTTTGTTTTTTTAAAAAAGATTCCGGATGGCCATATTCTTTCCTTCATGCAAGCCAAGGGAACATTTCTCAACACTTACCCCTATGCCAACCACAAAGTCCTAAATCTAATTTTCCCCTGAATCCAATTTTTAAAGAAGAGCATATCCAAATGTTACTTAGAAAGTACCACCAAGGTGTCAGCCTGTGGGGTGGCTAGATCACAGACCTTCAGCTTCTCATATCTTTTAATACCTTGTGAGTAGGCCTTAAAGCAAGTAGGAAAAGAGTTTTTTTTTAATTTGAAAAATAGGCACAAATGCCAATGCTATTGTAGAATTTGAAAGTTAACAATAGATGACTAATGTACATATGTATTGCTTTAAAAGATAAAATATTTTAAATGAAAATTAACACTTAAATAAAAAATATTCCTGCTTTTTGTATATGATATTGATGGTCTGGCTCTTTAACCTAAGTTAGCCAGCCCAAGAGTTGGGATTCTTCAGCAAATAAGCAATCCGGGGTGGTATAACTAGAACTATGTGCACAGTCTTTTACTGCACACGGGGTGCTTTCTGTTTAATGATTACTCTCCACTGATAGCAGAACTCTCAAGATCACAGGGTATCTTTACTGGCAATGAAGGAAGAAAAGTATTCAGTTTCCCAGAGGATTGTTATACATAGAATTTAAGGAGAAATAAAATCGTGGGTATGTTTTGTATATTATTTGTAATATACAAATAATTAATATAGTTCACTTTCAGTTGCGAATGGACATTTTTAGTTGATGTCTTAGTCTGTTCGGGCTGTTGTAACAATGTACCATAGACTGGGTGGCTTAGACAGTAGACATGTATTCCTCCCAGTTCTTTAGGCTGGGAAGTCCAAGATGAAGTGCCGGCTGATTTTGTTCCTGGTGCAAGCCCTCTTCTGGTTGCAGACAACCATCTTCTCATTATATCCTCACCTGGTGGAAAGATGATGCGTGCTCTTGGGGGGAGTCTCTTTTATAAGGGCATTAATTCCACTTATGAGGGCTTTACCTTCATGACTTAATCACCTCCAAAAGGCCCCGCCTCCTAATACCATCATCTGGGAAATTAGAGCTTCAACATATGAACTGGGGGTCAGGGGACCTCAAACATTCAGTCTGTAGCCTATGGAAAATGAAAGGGAAAAAGTACAAGTCAAGTTACTCTGCTTAATAACACCTTGTGTATTAAAAAAAAAAATTCTCCCTGGAAATTTGATGGCTTTTACTCATTAGGCTTTCTTAAATTATTGGGACAGAGTTTCTAAAGTTAAGACAACAAATGAGTGCCTTCAGCTGACCCAAAATTGGCCTGTGGACAAGGTTAGAAGTAGGTATGCATTTATAAACATATAATCAGATAAGAACAAGATAACATGTTTCCTTCATTCAAGAAGCACATTCCTAGGAAGAACTAGGGCACCACATCCCATACGTACTCAGAGAAACAGCTGTGACAATTAAGACTGAGCCAGGCAGAAATGCTTTTGGTGAGGAGTCAGCACCTGGCAATTTACCAGTCTCGGGCCCAGGTTAGAGACTGTAATCATTCAAACACATGCCTTGGTTGGTTTCTTGTCCACAAGAATCATGGGCAATAAGATGGCTGGGTGTTATACAAGTGAGATTTCAAATACAGACATTCCTCTAAACTTCAGCTTCAGAGAAGTCGATCCTGCCCTCTGTTCATTCCAGAAAAATGAGTCCCCAATAATTATTTGATAGGACTCAGCAAAGCAGCCAGAAGTTTTGACAGGGAGAGAGATGAGTGCATTAATATGAAAAATCATGTAGTGACAGTATTTAGATAGTTTATAGACTATTTCGGTGTTTCCATTTCTACCTTATTGTTTTGAAATGAATATTTAGCCCAGGAATTTCACAGCATGGTTATGTACCCCCCTTCCTTCCCCGCTACCCCCCACCCCCAAGGTTTTTCTCTCACAGACCTGAAGCTCTTGGCAGAAGATCTTCTGAACATTTGCTTCTGGGAATAATCAAGAGGTGCACTTCAGGTACTACCCATATGAAGATTCCCAAAACTGTCTCAGGTTACAATACCAGCCCTCAGACTTCCGTATTTTACAACTCCGTGTTATTATTAAGGGCTTTCAGAAAAGTAAAGGAAGCTTGGGCTGCAATTTATCAGAAGGTGGCCTTCCTGTCAACAGGGGACCTGCTTGCCACATCTGAAGTTGGGTCATAGGCTGTACAGGACCAGTCTCTGCCCACTCATTCCCCTGGGAATTTTGGAATTATTTGTAACTAAGTAATATGCTTTTCTTGGATAAGGAATCAACTAATTGCTTATTTTCCTTTGTGTTTTGCAAATCTGACTAACATTGACTCAGGTAGAATATTATAAAGTTATTTATGCTGTGGGTGATAATTACTTGCAAACATACTTATAGTTAGAGTAAAGCTTCAACAAGTTTATACAATTCAATTATCTAGCCCCAGGTAATGGCTTCTCCTCCTTCTTTTAAAAAATGTTATTAATTGTTCTTAGTTTACTGTTAATGAAGATGGTTTCCTGAGTCTTACCTCTTCAGCTCATTACACAGATCATCAATGTGGAAAATAGAGACAAGGGTAATTTATATTTCTTTGTGAAATGCAAATCTGTGATGGCTTGAATCTTGTCTTTGGAATGATTTATGTGTAGAATATATTGAATAGCACAACATTTGGTAGGAAGGTAATTAAAGAAAATAGTCATTATCTCACCAAGCTCAATAGCTACTTGCTGCTTGCTTTAGATGCTTTCAGTGAAACTTCAAAATCTGGCAGTTCTTTATTTAAAAAGCTAAAATTTCTAGAAAAAGAAAATCATCTACAATTTGTGAATGGATTTATTAGTGATTTTTTTTTTGCCAGTATATGACAGCTACTACTGAACATGCTACAAATTACCTTTGGAAAAGGTACAAACTTTAATCTTGTCTTTTCAAATGTTAATACTAATTAATTAACTTTTCTTTGGGTAATAGAAAACTAGATTTCCCCACCCAAGTTTTGTCCTGTTTCTCAAAATATTTTAAAATTGAGCTTTACCACCAGTAAATGACTGGTGGTAAACAGGTTTATTTGGGAGGTATGTATTACTTGAAACAGTATTTCCAGGGAAAATTACTTGGGAATATATGTGAACAGGTTTCACTGTTGAACAGTCAAACCTTTTTTAGGGGGAAAAAGTTTCCACAGGAAACTACCTCTGTGGTAATATAACCTACAGCACACAGTTTTTTGTACAATGCTACCCATCGATATTGATTTTCATCTACCTTTTTCCCCACCAACAGGACTTGAAATAGTCTTTCCTAGGAAAAGTACTTGGGAATCTATGTGAACAGTCAAACCTATGACATGTTTAAGTTTTATGAAATCTAAATTCACATTCCTTAGACAGAAACCTTAGGGCTTCTTAACATTAATGTTATGCCAGATTCCTTCAGTGTAAAACAAAACAAAATATAACTGGAATAAAAGTGCAGGGTGTGTATGTGTGTTGGTGGGGAGAGAAGGGGTTAAGGAAACCATTTTGGCGGGAAAGAAAAGACGTTAGAGCTGTTAGCTCTCTTCCTGGCCATGGCAAATCATGTATTCCCCAAAGATGTCTGAAACAGTATCTCCCATCTCACACACTCTTCTACAACGTGGTTTTGACACTCCTTCTATCATGGAGGGGTGGCCATGTCCCCTTTCTGTGAAACTGGGTGTGCTTTGTGGCACTATTCAACTGATAAACTATGACAGAAGTCACATGATGAGACTTCTGCGGTTAGTTCATAAAAGGCCACTCAACTTTCCACCTTGCTTACTGTAACACTAATGCTTGCCATCCTGGGTCTCCCTGTAAACAGTCTAGTCTCCATGCTTTTAGGAAGTCCCACATGGAGGGACTATGTGGAGAGGCCCTGTGACTTCATGAAGAGTGAGAAAAATGGCCATCTAGGTTCTGGTTGCTCCAGTCCCCCACCTATTCCAGCTCTAGTTACTACCTGACTGCAACTGCAGCAAGAAATGTTATGCCAGAACCACCCCAATAGAGCCCTTCCTAAATTCCTGACTTGCAAAAGCTTGGAAAAATAATACAGTGATTGCTGCTTTTATAAAACCAGAATTTTGGGGTGATTTGCTATGCAGCAATAATAATTTGCACACTGACACACTGGCTCGGGATGAGGCACTGAATGGAGTGGGGATGGAGGTGGGGGTGAGGGAGGTTCATCTCTCTGTCTTCCCTATTTTCACCATATTTCCTCAGGGCTCTTCTGCCTCCACACCTAGTTACTGGCCATCGGTTCCCATAAAGGAAAAGAATTCCTAAATTCTGGCATTTTAAAATTAAAAAGGCCCTGCCCTACACTGGCTAGGAGCCTCTTCTCCTAGGTGTAAGGCCGAAGTGATAATATCTCTGTAATGCTCCATGAGGCCTCAAGTTGCAAACAGCCTAAGAGAAGCAGTTGAAGTATGCACATTGTATTGAGCAGCAGGGGCAACTCAACACAATTTCCTTGAGAAAAAAAAGCAGCCCCTGCCTTCAAAAGGCTCATGGTCTTATTAAGAGAAATAGATGTGTATATCATTAGTTGCCTTGAGGGGGAGTACTAGATGGGAGTATGTACAAAGTACCATGGGAACATAGAGGAGTTGGGTACAAGACAGCTTGACTGTGTCCTGTCCTGGCCTAGGCAGGTTGCCACAGTTCTCTCTCTTTCCTCCTCCTCCTCCTCCTCCAGCCACTAATCAAATTGCTTGTTCTCTAATACGGAGATCCTCTTCAGAATCTCCAAAAACATTTCAGAGATCTAATATAGAGGCTATGTCTTATTCTCAAGTAATCGGGGCAAATGATGATCAAACATATATTTAGTGCACCAAATAGTCATTTCTCAGCTAAGATCAACTCATTTCTGAATTTTTTTTTTCTTTTTTAATCTCCTTTCTCACCACAGGCCAGTCCTATTTCCTGGTGCAGGCAACAATAAATGGTTGTTGAACTGAATTAATCTTAGAGGTAACTAGTGTATTTCCAGAGTTTCATGATCCCTTAGCCATAAAAGACAAGAATATGATTATGAAAATAAGGTTAGAGCTCTCACATCTTAGTTTATATGAGAAGGAAAGGCAGCAGATGTGATTGATGATGGTAGGGAGAATGGGAGAGAATGTGTTTTGAAAATTAAAATATATTCCAAACTTTTGGGCTAAGAAAGTTAAATACAAATCAGGCCTTTTAGGGCTAAACTTTGTTTGCACTGGGTAAAGTGCAACTCCCTGTTTTGAAGACTAAGTTTTAGTAGGTTCATCAGGTCTCTTGGGGACTCACTCATCTCCTATCAACATAACATTTGAACCATTTTAAATGTAAATTAGGGAAAATATGGATTGGATTTCATTTGCAACACAACCTAAATAAGAGAAAGAAAAAAATAGATTTGGAAGTTATTGCAACCATTCGAGATCTCCACATCCTGGTCAATTTCCATTCTCCTCAACCAGCAGGAGGCCCGCCAGGCCCAGCAGCTGAGCCTTCATTCCTCTGTCAGGACAATGGGCATCAGTTTGACCTCTTGGAATCACTAAAAACAAACACTGAGTTGTGGTTCATCTCCCTGAATTCATTGGGGAGATGCTTCCATGAAACAGTGAAAGAGTTCAAGAACAGAATACTCAGAAAGAATGACAATTCTTTCTTTGGAGTGTAATTAAGAACACTGAGGCATCTAACAAACAACCATTTTCTTGTGCAGTGTTCTCACACTTAAGCATGCACCAGAATCCCCTGGAGGGCTTATTAAAACAGGGACGGCTGAGCCCCACGACCAGAGTATTTGAGTCCATAGGTCTGAGCTGCGGCCTGAGAATTAGCATTTCTAACAAGCTCCTGGTTGCTGCAGATGCTGCTGGTCTGAGGACCACACTGAGAACCACCATTTTGGTGGACAGACACACAATTATAGTCCTTCTTCAAGGGGGGTAGGAAAGCTGCATGTTTTGTATTCATTTATTCACTGACTGATTCAACAGACTGGGCACACAGCCACTCCATACCCACATAATGGGTCGGATATGATTGGTTTACAATGAATGTGCCAAGGTTTCTTAAAACAATTATTTTGGCTTACTCAAGATGACATACCTTCACCCATTCTTGTTTACGCTATAGTAATTTTCTTTTTTCTTTCTTTTCTTTTTTTTTTTTTTTTTTGCCTTTTTAAGAGACTTTTATTTGAGTGGCTCTTACAAAGATTGTTGCAATATGAAAGTCATTTGTTTGATAGAAATATCAAGTTGTCTTGTCAAACACACTGAAGTAACCCAAAAATATATTTCAGAGCTTACAGAGCTTAAAAAGAGCAAAGATTATATGCAACCAGACAAAACCTATTTCTGCATTTCCTATCTCTTTCTCAGACTGCTTTGCTTACCAGACTCTCACTAAACATCTTCAGGAAATGCACGGATCATTTTGTTTGGAATTTTAAGACACACCAGAACACATAGTATTTACGAAGAAACTTTTACAGATAAATTAATTGAAAAGATACTACCAAGAAATACTATAATTTTGAAATCCCCCTTTCTTGCCAATTGATCAGAATGCAAGATGAGATCCTAACCAAACAGCCCTTTAGCTGTCTTGTATTCCCATACAGTAAATGTGTATTTCAGAAACCTGCTCAACCATTAGCCAAATATCAACATTAGTGAAATGTGAAATGTAACTGCTGTGTAAAAAGTTAGGCTTCTGAAACAGTAAAAACATTATATCCTTGGTCTGCCTTTTTACAGAAAGCACATTTGTTCTCCTAGAGCTATTCCTATAGTTCATTAATTTTCTACACGAACATTTTAAAAGGCAGAACAAGAGAACAGTTTTGTATACAGTGGGATTTGCTCTTTAGGGAGAATGAGCATGCTGCATTCCAGTTAACATTTTTGTTTTTTCAAGGTAACAGGAATTGTATACAAATGACAGTAGATTCTTGCCTCTTTATTTTTATCTAAATAAAAGATAAGATGAATTCTCAAGAAAGAAGAAAAGTTATATACATAAGGGACTATATCTTCCTTCATCGTCTGCTTGGAACCAGTAGTTGTGTTGCTGTCATAGAATCAGGAAACAGGTTGTAGTAAG
>NW_016815363.1:42338-47691 GCF_001698545.2 Rhinopithecus bieti
GCCTTTTTAAGAGACTTTTATTTGAGTGGCTCTTACAAAGATTGTTGCAATATGAAAGTCATTTGTTTGATAGAAATATCAAGCTGTCTTGTCAAACACACTGAAGTAACCCAAAAATATATTTCAGAGCTCACAGAGCTTAAAAAGAGCAAAGATTATATGCAACCAGACAAAACCTATTTCTGCATTTCCTATTTCTTTCTCAGACTGCTTTGCTTACCAGACTCTCACTAAACATCTTCAGGAAATGCACGGATCATTTTGTTTGGAATTTTAAGACACACCAGAACACATAGTATTTACGAAGAAACTTTTACAGATAAATTAATTGAAAAGATACTACCAAGAAATACTATAATTTTGAAATCCCCCTTTCTTGCCAATTGATCAGAATGCAAGATGAGATCCTAACCAAACAGCCCTTTAGCTGTCTTGTATTCCCATACAGTAAATGTGTATTTCAGAAACCTGCTCAACCATTAGCCAAATATCAACATTAGTGAAATGTGAAATGTAACTGCTGTGTAAAAAGTTAGGCTTCTGAAACAGTAAAAACATTATATCCTTGGTCTGCCTTTTTACAGAAAGCACATTTGTTCTCCTAGAGCTATTCCTATAGTTCATTAATTTTCTACACGAACATTTTAAAAGGCAGAACAAGAGAACAGTTTTTTATACAGTGGGATTTGCTCTTTAGGGAGAATGAGCATGCTGCATTCCAGTTAACATTTTTGTTTTTTCAAGGTAACAGGAATTGTATACAAATGACAGTAGATTCTTGCCTCTTTATTTTTATCTAAATAAAAGATAAGATGAATTCTCAAGAAAGAAGAAAAGTTATATACATAAGGGACTATATCTTCCTTCATCGTCTGCTTGGAACCAGTAGTTGTGTTGCTGTCATAGAATCAGGAAACAGGTTGTAGTAAGTTGGAAGAGGTACATATGCTGCTGTTATCATTTTACCAGCAAACCACCTACCATGCAATGCATTGACAGCAGCAATAGTTGTAGCAATTGACGGGCACTTCACATACACATTGCCCTGAGCTGAATTTTTGTCCACATAAATATGATTAGGCCGGGCGCGGTGGCTGAAGCCTATAATCCCAGCACTTTGGGAGGCCAAGACGGGCGGATCACGAGGCCAGGAGATCGAGACCATCCTGGCTAACACGGTGAAACCCCGTCTCTACTAAAATACAAAAAATTAGCCGGGCGAGGTGGCGGGCGCCTGTGGTCCCAGCTACTCGGGAGGCTGAGGCAGGAGAATGGCGTGAACCCGGGAGGCGGAGTTTGCAGTGAGCTGAGATCCGGCCACTGCACTCCAGCCTGGGTGACAGAGCAAGACTCCGTCTCAAACAAAACAAAACAAAACAAAACAAAACAAAACAAAACAAAAAAATATGATTAACTCCTCCATGTTTATTACATTCTTCAATCACATCGTCTTTAATCTCTGTATCCCACCCAACTTCTTCTGTTTGAGGGTTAAACATGTTAGAGAGTTGGAAACACTGTGTTGCAAGTGGCTGAACAGAGGCAGCTGCAGCTAAAGTTGAAGCTTCAGTCTGCTGGGAAAGTCTTGTTTGCAAATCTATAACAAAAGAGAATTCTGCCACAGCACCAAATGCCAAAGAGCCACTCATTTGTAGAGCTTGCTGTGCTGCTGGTGGAATCTGCAAACCTGTATCCTCTGCAAGTCTTGCCATTAACTGAAGACGACCAGTTGTTCCCAAATCAATTCTAGTCCCTTCCAGTTTGTCACTGTCCAAAAATGAACTAGTACTCGAAGCATCAGCATGTTCAGTAACATGACCAACTTTCATTGGCCTTCCTGCTAGTTCGAATCCATTAAATTGTTATAAAGTGTTTTTGGCACATTCTGAATCAGAAAATGTAATAAATCCATATCCCTTGGATTGACCAGTTTCACTGTTTATCATCAGCTGGATACTTTCAATCCTTCCGAAAGGCTCAAGGATTCCACGAAGCGTATCTTCAGTTATGTTAAAGTGTAATGAGTCCACATAAAGCCTCTTAGGCCCAGCACTTCCCTTTTGTATATTGTTTGCCATGGCTGCAGCTCTGTTTTTTTTCTGCCTGTGATGCCTGTACTATTGACTGGCACTCCTAAAACTCGTTGGCCAGTTAATCCTATTGCTAGAGGCACTGAGCTAACATCCACGAACTCCACGTAAGTAATTCCTTTGGAACGTCTTGAATTTCTATCAGAAATCATCCTCACATCTCGAGCCTTTCCTACTGTAGAGAAAAACTCTTCCAAATCCTTTGGTCGAATTCCTGCCGCCAGCTGCATACAGAAGACTATCCTTGCATCTCTTTCCTCAGGAGTTAGATTATCAACAGGTTCCCTCACAGGGCTCTTGTCTTTTCTGAACGGACTTTTGCTTCGGAAACGTCGTCTGCTTAATTTGATACTATGAGGCAACCTAATCTTTCCTCAGATGGCACTGTTAAACTTTGGTCCAGAATAAGGACTTCTGTAGCGGCCTCTAAATCGTCGATCTCGACTTCTGGAACGGCTCCGTCGCCTCTCTGCTTCGATTTCGCCTCCTTTCATGGCTTTTGCTCTTTTTCCTTTCTCTATCTCTACTTCACTTCCGTTCTTTACTTTTGCTTCTCTTTCGTTCACGACTACGACTTCTGCTCTTGCTTTTTTTCCCTCTTTTTGCTACGTTCTTCATGGCCGTTGGCCCTGCTCAACTGGTTCTCAGCCTTCTTGTAAGGAACCTCAAGCATTGCTTCAACATCAGTATCGTCTGTTATTTTCTCTAAACGCCTGTGCCGGCTTTCGGGCGCCTGTGGTGCTCGTGTTCAGGAAGAGACTGCGGCTGCTGCCACCGCCCCCGTCGCCGCTGCTGTTGTTACTGTTAAGTCCCTACGCCCAGGCTGCGGGACCGCCCAACCCGAATATCAGGCTGCGAGGATGGCTACGCCCGAGTGAATCTCAAAAAAAACAATGGAATTAGAGAAGCCCACGCGGGACCAGGCGCGGTGGCTGGTGGCTCACGCCTGTAATCCCAGCACTTTGAGAGGCCGAGGTGGACGGATCACGAGGTCAGGAGTTCGAGACCAGCCTAGCCAATATGATGAAACCCCGTCTCTACCAAAAAATGAAAAAATTAGCCGGGCGTGGTGGCGGGCGCCTGTAGTCCCAGCTACTCGGGAGGTTGAGGCAGGAGAATTGCTGGAATCCGGGAGGCAGAGCTTGCAGTGAGCCGAGATTGCGCCACTGCACTCCAGCCTGGGCGACAAAGCAAGACTCCGTCTCAAAAAAAAGAAAGAAAAGAAAAGAGAAGCCCACGCAGGAAGAGCAGGACTGCAGCTTTGGCAGCTCAGGATCCACCCCTGTGACAGCGTCGGCAAGCTCCCTGGAATGGCGGCCCCTGCTTCACGCTATAGTAATTTTCTTCGCACATTCTTTCTTCAGAGAAAGTTCAGAGGTAAACGTCAGCTAGATTAAATTAAATTTAACATCAGCTAAATTAAATCATCATGCATTAATGGACTCCCAATCAAACCTTACTGCATTTAATGCAACAGTTTTGTGTGTTTGAATTTAATTATCTGATGTGAGAGCGCTTTGCTAGTGCTGAATTCTACTGGTTAAATCATTTTCTCATGAATTCTTATTTACACTCTTAAATGGTCAGCATTAAAATGCAACCAAGGGTCAGTTATTCAAGAGATTACCTTCAAACCAAGAAAAGGCAATGTAGGACTCTACTGTAATGAAAGTATGCTTCTGTCAACACAGAGAGATCACACCAATTCTCATTAAACAGTTACTGCACAGGATAACATAAAATTATAAGGATGAAAAGATTCTTCCTTCTCAGATCTGTACCTTTCCAATCATTTTGACACTCCGGACAGGAGATCTCATATCCACCTACTTTTTTCACGTGTTCAGTCCATAAACACAAGCTTATAGGACAATTGGCTGCCACTCTCTGTGAAAAAAATCTCATATTTGATACTGATGCTTTGAGAAGGCTTCAGCAATTGAGGTTCATGTAAAATGTGAAATGTGAGGAGGCAGCCGGAAGTAGTAAAAGGAGCATGGGATATGGAGTCAAAAAGGTTTGAACTGTACCTTTGCAGCTAACTTTCTTTACTGACCTTCTCCGACTTTTCACTTCATCTTCTTTAAGAGTAGAAAAAAGAAGAATAGCAATCGTAAGGGCACTTGTTGTGAAGTTTGGAAAAAAATTTAAGCAAAAACTACAGCAAATTATGAAAATTCTATTACAAATTATAATTATTTATAGGGTTAAATTTTGTTACATGTGTTAGACCTTGTCAATGAACATGTTGCTTCTATTATTTTTGATTGATGGTTTTGGACTATACCTAGCCATATACTGTATTCAGATAGGTCTTCTTGGTTTTATTTTCAATGATTACTGCTTGACCATGAAACAAGGTAAATCTCATATGACCTATACCCAGAAAGAACTCCTTGGCCCTAACCTCATTAGAACCATGATTTATGGGATATGTCATCCCAGGTTATATCCAAATGGACCTCAGAGAAGACAACAGGTTACATCTGTTGGCACAACTTACACTAAACAGAAAATTGATGTTATCTATTGATTGGGACCTCCATTCATATGTTTTGGTCTGCTAGGGCTGCCATAAAGCATAACAGACTAGGTGGCTTAAACAACAGAAATCTATTTTTCCACAGTTCTGGAGGCTGAAAGTCTGAGATCAAATTATTGACAGGGCTGTTTTCTCCTAAGGTCTCTCTCTTTGGCTTGAAGATGGCTACTTTCTCCCTGTGTTCTCATAGG
The DNA here is from genome assembly GCF_001698545.2 of Rhinopithecus bieti. Lineage (NCBI taxonomy): Eukaryota > Metazoa > Chordata > Mammalia > Primates > Cercopithecidae > Rhinopithecus > Rhinopithecus bieti. The sequence goes on from NW_016815363.1 coordinate 47,162, forward strand.
GTCGTTCCTCTGTACATATCTATGTCTAAATCTTCTCTTCTTATAACAGTCCTATTGGATTAAGCACAACCCTAATGACTTTATTTTAGCTTAATTACCGTTTTCAAGAACGTATCTCCAAATATAGTCACTTTTGAGGGACTGGGGTTAGGATGTCAACATATGAATTTTGGGGGGGACATAATTCAGCCCATGATCCTATATGTACACCTATTACTTCTTATTTATGTTATGGGACGGAGATAAAAATATTCTTATGTGAGTCCTTTTTATACTTAAATGAAGATAGTGTTTTCCAGGCTGAGGTGGGCGGAGGTCAGGAGATCGAGACCATCCTGGCTAACGCAGTGAAATCCCATCTCTACTAAAAATACAAAAAATTAGCCCGGTGTGGTGGTGGGCGCCTGCAGTCCCGGCTACTCGGGAGGCTGAGGCAGGAGAATGATGTGAACCCAGGAGGCAGAGCTTGGAGTGAGCCCAGTGAGCCGAGATCGCGCCACTGCACTCCAGCCTGGGTGACAGAGCAAGAC
>NW_016815363.1:48093-75475 GCF_001698545.2 Rhinopithecus bieti
AAAAAAAAAAAAAAAAAAAAAAGATTGTGTTTTCCATGTATTCTGCAAGTGGCTTTGACCACCAGAGGGCTCCTGTATTTATGCAATGAAATACAATTATAATACAATGACACTTTCAAGATTAAATATAAAGTTGATTATGAAAGTTAAATTCTTGGTATCTGTGTATCTTCAGTGAATCAATCTTTAAGCATCCCAGTGCCTAACCTGATGATGATAATGATGATGATGATGACTGCATTTATTGAGTAGCAACTGTGAGCCACCCCTGTACCAGGTGCTTTGCATATATGATCTAATTTAATATTCTGAACTTTTCTATTACAGTCAATGTTTTGTATTATTTCAGTATTATAAATAAAGTATCTATGACTTGGAGAGGTTAAACAACACACAGCTAGCAAGAGGCTAAGTGGAAATTTGAATCACTAGCATCATCGTTAGCACTAGTTTCATCATATAGCCTTTAGAAGACAGTTCTTAATCAGCTTCAAGGGATTCGTGACCCTCCTGAAATACTACACAAAATATGCAAGTATGTGTACAGTGCAGAGACGAAACATCCAAATTTGTTGTTTTGTTGAGAAGCTCAGCTCCACTCTGAAGTCTAAGAAATGTAGATAGCATGGCAGTCAAGGTTGCTCTAACCTACCCTCCATATTTTTGTTTTCATTGCTTGATTCATAGTCCCTACAATCCCTCCTCTAAAAGGTTCTCTAATGGATAGATGACTTCTATTACCCCTTTAGTTTTATCAGTTGTTTTGTCCTGAACGTATCTGGCTGAGTTTTCCCTCCATATTATCTAAGACTTCTAGTTGCAAATAACAGAAACAAAACCTGTGCCTGGGAAAGGCAGGAGGGGAGCTGGCCCCAGGAACACCCTAGAACCAAGGACTTCAACTCTAGCAGGACCATGACTCATCTTCCACTATAGACGAGCTTTTTCTATCTGATGGTAGCTTGGTGTAAATGTTTTAGGCTTATGTCCTCACAGTCTTGGTGCCAGAGAAGGAAAGAGAGCTCTTTCCTGTCAGCTCTATTTAGAAAAGTCCAGGGAAATGACTGATTAGCCTGGCTAGGAGCATGCACCCATCCCTTGAGTAATCACTGTTCACAGGAAAGTGGCACTATGGATGTCCAGGTCTCAGTTACATGCTCTCATCTCTGATTAGGTGGGTGGGATAGCATTAAGGGCAGCTCCCTGAAATCACATGGATGAAGTTAGGGAGGAGCAGCCTCCCAAGGAAGAAACATGCTATTACCAGAAAAAGAGGGAAGAGGTGATGGGCCCACGAACTCATCAAAGATCCACCATAGCAATGACTTTAACCACCACAGGCAATCCTTTCTCCTTCCTGCCTCAGAAAAGAGCACAGCAGAGCTGGTGGTTTGCAAGAACCTGAACCTAGAATTAAGTTCCAAGTTGACCTTGGCGCCTACATTCTCAGAATTTTTTGTTTTGTTTTTTATATAGAATTTTTTATATTGTTATACCTGGCAAAATTGAGCACTATTATGCATTTTAGCATTTTGTTTATTTTGGTACTCCAAAGTGCAGTTGCTAATGATATAGAACACTTTTTGTCCTATGATCTCTCTAAACATACAAACATCTATTATATATTGATGCAAGTGACTGGTATGGATGGACTTATTTTGTTATTGGTGCATTCTTGAGTCCCTGAAGGTCGCATGTACGCATGCCCATTGAGACCCACTTCTCCAGCTGGTGATTGTGGGTACTTTGCAACAAATCCCTGGACATAAACATTCTTTGGGAAAGAAGTTAGAGGAAAGAGGGGAGACCCCAATGTGGGGTTCTCCTTCTCTTTGTCTTCCAGATCTAAAGTTCTCTCTATTCCTTCTCCTCTTTCCACATCTAGTTTATAATCTCAGATCTTAGCATCTCCTCTGGGAAGCCTTCTTGGGCCCTCTGGGCCTGTATTAGGTCCTCTCCACTATACTTCTGTGGGTAGTGGAGACACTAGAGAAAGGGGTTGGAGAGGAGCTGCTAGAGCTTTCGGTTTTAGTTTTGATTGATGCCTCTTGCTTTCCCATATGCTTTTGGTCAAGGCAGCCTTCACTTCAGTTTCTATAAAGACAGAATTAGGTAAACAATAAGGCAACTCTTCTTCAATGTTTACTGTAAGTATACATGAGACAATATTTTTGATTTCATAGGGTGCTGGGCTGTGTGCATGAGGCTCTCAACAAATGCTAACAGGAAATACATGCAGTGGTAGAATAACACAGAGGAATAACCACTTATGAAAAGTTATCATATGTCAGCATTGTACTAAGTGCTTTATATGCATTATCTCAGTTGAACCTCATAGCAACCCTAAATGATATACATTATTGTTTTCATTTTACAGACAAAGTAACTGAATGCTCCACATCATTCAGCTAGTAAGTTGCACAGCCAGGACCTGAACTCAGACCTCACTGATTCTAAAACCTTAGCACATAGCAAACTGTTAAGACTTCTGAATAAATTCAAGAACAGTACAGCCTCATTATAAAGCTCTTCACTGTCCTCTGTATTTAGTTACATTTGGAATCTACTCGACTTGGCCTTCTCCTCTGTGTATTTTGTGATCATTGGAAAATATTTCCCACTTTAACCCAGGATGCTTATTATTTGGGCCTTTTCTTTTCGCTCTCAGTAGAATTAAAACTCAAGTCTATTGTATCATTATTTAATATCTCATCTTTTCTGCTACAAGTCTTCCAAACACATTCTTGGATGTGTGAGGAAAATAATTAGGTCCAGGCAGACTACAAACTAGCTTGGTTTAAAAAAATTTTAAGAACATTACCTTGGATTGGGCACATACATGTGACATGCCATATTCAGTCTGATGATGATCTTCTATGGGAAATGACTGAGTCCACCCTGCCCTGTTACACTTTGTCCTATACCATCCTAGCTGGTCCATGCTCTAGTTTTCAGGGCTGAGAATTAAGTCTCTCCTTTTCCCCAGGGTTCTGAGCTGGTGATCACCCAGCCTTGTCTGCCCCATGCCTGCATCTCCAAAGAAAAGGGTCAGAAACACTTTACTTTTAATTTCTTTTAAAGTGATGGATGCTACATTTCTAATGGCAGCTTTCATCCTTTATGAAAGTACTGAACCACTGAAGTAACGTGATTTCAATAGCAGCTATGTATTTCATTCACAAGATGATCTTTGCCTAAGTCAAAAGCTTGAATAATTCCCCCCATCCTATTTTCATGATGTTTAAGTTTTGGCTTCCAAGAACTTCAGACAAAATACACAGACAGGGTGGCGTATCGTATGGCAAAATGAGCCCCAGGTCATGTATGCCAGAAGTCTGAGAAGAAAAAAGTCAAATGAAAACAAGTGTGTTGGGCCAAATAATAAGAAATAAACAGAAGTGAAGTCAAATCACAAACCAAGCCAGAAAAGAAACAGAAACCCCATTAAGAAAACACACTTAAGGAAATCAACAAAATGCGTAGCCAAAGGAACATCAAGAAGGTTGTTCCCAGATGGCCATCTCTCCTGGACAGTCTCCCCTTGGGGATGGAAAGTCTTCGGCAGGCAGCCAGACTAGGTGGCTTGAACCCAGAGGAGGGCACTACCCATGGAAAGATCTAGGTCTTGTTGACCTTTGGCAGCTTTTAGTAAGCAGAAGTCAAGGGATTGTTTCCTCAAAGCCCAAGTCTTCTTAGGCCAGGCTCAGTCCTGAGGCTCCAAAGTGAAGGGCTGGGGAAATGGGGTATGGGGCAGAGAAATAAGGAGCCTCCTCATTTCCCAGAGAAACCAAGATACCGAGGAGGAAAAACAGTTTGTGTAAAGACCATTTACTTTGTAGTTCCACAAGGCTGGGTCTGAGTCCTACTCCTCACTCATTCTGCGACCTGGGCTGATTCATTTTCCTTCTCTGAATCTCACTTTTCTCATCTGTGAAAGGGGAATGATAAGAGCACTTAACTAGCAAGGTTACAGTGGAAAGAAACGAGATAATATATGTAAAATGCTTAGAATTGTGCTCAGAATGGTATGTTAATGATTTTTAGGAGAGCAAGAAAGGGATATGGGGTTAACCAGGGAGTATCAGAAGTTCTATAAGCAATGAGGGACTGGTGGCTTGCCCAGGAATCTCTGCCCTTGTGAACATTTTAGTCACGGTTTTCTTATTCAGACGTTCTTATGAGTGCTACATCTCTCTGACTAGTAAGTCCTTTGGGACCTCCCGGAGAACAAATTTGCCATTCCCAGATACCCTCAGAATTGTCTGGGACAAATTCCCCGTGCAAAGATCAGGTGTGGTGTGAGTTCTCTGTGACTGACCCCAAAGATCCTGGCATCTCTGGAATTTCCTGGGTATCAGGAATTGGGTCCAGGGAACCAGCCACCCAGCATGGCTGGCTGAAAAACAAATACATGCACCAAAGAGAGAATGGAAAACAGCCACCACTCCTGTGGGGTTTCCCTGAGCTTATCTGAACCTTCACGGTCTCTAATGGCTGAATCAACATGCAGCACATGAATATAGGAAAAATAAAGATAAGGTAAAGAAAATAAATATTCACTCTGCCTTAATCTCAGTCAATTTCCAAAGGGTCTATTTGCATTATCTATCTGTCTCAATTGTCTAGTGACAGAGGGGACACAGTTCCCTCAAACTGAGTGACTCCATCATTGGTGGAATATAAGAGGTTTTTTCCATAACATTTTTTCTTCCCTTCCTTTTATAGCAACATGGTTGTTATCTTAGCCAAGTTTAGTCTATTCTCTGTCAAGTAGGAATATTACTGCAGGGTGTATGAACAGTTTGGAATCCAAGTTTTTAAAGTTCCACACTGCAGATCCACCTTTTTTGTCTTAGAAGTTGTTGGATAATCAAAAATTATTTTATATTGCACACAATATGGGTCACATGGACATTTAGCTTCCAACTATAGCATTCCTAGTAGCTCTTCATGGTAAAATTGTTAGGTAAGTGAATTTTTTTGACCCGTTTATACCTTCTTTTTGGTGTTTATTCCCTATCTAAAGCTTACCTCTTCCTCAGAGCCCCAAACAGACCCCCCACACTTGCACCCCTAGCTCAACTAGCTTTTCTCTACCCAACTTCTTTGTACAGTCAACAAAAATATGTGGGACCTGAGTTCCAGTCCCTCAATTCCAGGAGGTGTCTTGTTTAGCAAAGTGATAACTAACTAATTTGATCAATGAATCACTGCTAGCATGTGAATATCCATAATGGATACATGCATAATCTCTCTTGGGGAATAGATTTCCATTTTAACAAGAGTTTTCTGAGGTCTTAATGTCTTAAGTTAACCCAAAGGAGTGGAGAGATGTTTGTATATACATTTGGGGTGCTGACTATTGCCTTCACGATGCTGATTGTTTGCAACCATCAAACATCATAATGTGTCTTGAAAAAACATCAGTTAAATCCTTGAATTGGGAGAGTGCATGTGGACAGCATCAATGGTAGCCTGGCTATGCTCCAGAAGTTTTTGTCTTTTCAAAGATTTGTTGCTGCTATACTGTTGCTGCTATAAGGGTGACCTTGAGGATATTAGCAGAGTCACCATTAGAATTGACAAATCCAACGCTGCCTTTGTCATCAGCTAGCTTTGTGGTCCTGGGAGAGTCTCTTAACCTTTCTGGGCCTTGGTTTCCTCCTTTTATACTTGGAAGAGTTGGACTAAGCAATCTCTAACATCCTAATAAACTTGAAAGTTCTATAATTTTAAAATCCATCGGTGAAGCCTGCTAGGGTGTTGACTAAGTGTTGAACACTGACGTATTCTCAGTAGGGTTACTTTAGGGCATTTTTATAATATCTCACTGGGGACATTGTTTTCTGTCTGCAGATTGCTATCTTGCCACAGAGGGTTCTTTTGCATTGCTCCAAGTGCTAAGTTACAAACCCATAAACAGTGTCTTAGCAGTTTTATCTCTAAAAGAACAATTGGATGGCCAGTGAGTATTTCTTCTACATGTCTTCAGTGTACTTATTTTAGCGGTACTTGATTCCAATCTGAAGTTTTGGGTTAGAGTATTTGTCTCTATACTTATTTTGGTCAGCAATTTTGTCTCTCCAGTTCAGAAGGTCACATCGTTGAACAACTGCATGGGAGGCACTTGAACTGTTTCAAACTTAGTGCCTCCACTTTACTTCTTTTACCCCTCAAACTCCCAAGATAGTCTCCTGACAATTCCAAACATCATTTTATCTCCCAACATGGATCAATGTGATTTAAAATCATTGTTTACTCTAGATATGCCACTTCTGGATATATATCCAACACAACTGAAAGCAGAGTCTCTAAGAGATATTTGCACACCCATGTTTGTAGCAGCATTATTCACAATAGCCAAAAGGTGGAAGCGACCCAAGTGCTTTCCAACAAAATGTGGTATATACATGCAATGGAATATTATTCAGCCTTAAAAAGGGAGGAAATTTTGACATACACAACAACATGGATGCACCTTGAGGATATTATGCTAAGTGCAACAAGCCAGTCACAAAGAGACAAATGCCGCATGATTCCACTAACATGAGGTATCGAAAGCAGTTAAACTCTTAGAAACAGAAAGTAGAATGGTGGTTGCCAGTGGCTGGAGGGAGGGGAAAATCAGAGTTGTTTAATGAGTTCAGAGTTTCAGTTTTGCAAGAAGAGAAAGTTCTGGAGATTCGTTGCATAACAATGTGAATATACTTAACACTACTGAACTGTATGCTTAAAATGGTTAGGATGATAAATTGTATGTGTTTTTATCACAATTAAAAGTAAAATACAATTTAAAAATGTAATTAGTTTCTGCTACTACTTCAGGTTCAACAAATCTACCGCCGGGACTCACTAGGTTGCTGTTTAGGCAAGCTGCTAAGAGCTGTGTCTGGTCACCTTGTTCTGTCTGTAGCATGTATGTCTATAATAACTCTCCTGGGTAATATATTCTGAATGCCAAGTTGAGCTCATAAGTTAGTGTTAAGTCTCAGCTTCAGAAATCTTGTATTTTTCACCTGTTTACCTCAAGGGAATGCAATTTTGGGTATAAGGCATACCCCAAGAGTGCTATCGATATTCTCTTGCAACTTTAGGCATCACCTCAGGGGCTAAGCAGGTAGCACTTCTATTGGAAACATCAACATAGCAATCACCCAAACAGCCCCCAAGAGACTTAAAGGATGGCACGAGTCTCATACTCTGTTTCATTCACTTTTTCACACATATGTGATGCTTAACAAATGTTGAAGTGTAAAGAGAAATATCTCCCATGGCCGGCTTCAAGGGTTTGAGATCTGTGTAGTCATACAGGGGTCCACCCTCAGAAGGGCCCTGCACTTTGGTTTTATGTCCTGCTGTCATCTTCTTGAAATTCTTAATAATTTTACTTTTGAACTTACATTTTGTTAGTGAGGGCTGGTTGGACAATGGAGCATGAACATGGGTAGTGGAGACGCGAATGATATATGTGTGTGCTGTTCCTGGCTGCCCCGTTGGCATACAGAGTTTGCAATGCCTCTGAGCACAGAATTTCAGTGGAACCATTGTGTGTGTGAATTCACAGAGACTCACTCAAAGGGTGTTACGGCTACACTTGAGTAGGCAGGGGGACCATCAGCCCTGAGAAGCCACACTTTCCATTTGAACTGGAACTTGCTTTCCATTTGAACTTGCTTCTATTTTAGAACTAAGGCAATGCCATTCTAAGAAACATGGAGGACCAAGGAACCCCATCATATTCTTTCTTAGTTGTGTTACTTCCACATGTTAGCCAACCACTGAAAATGGTGCAATAGAAGGAAAGAGAATGACAAAGCAACACATTCCTTTTCCTTTTACTTCTTCCTTACTTCTCAGGAAGCCAAAGACTGAGTGTTGATAGAATGTGTACATATGAAGAAGTGAAATAAACACAGTTGAATTAGTTTTGTGCAGCATTTCCACTCTTTTGGTAAGAACAAAATACACATAAATGTATGAATGATGAAATACAAATTGTGTAATTTTTGGTGTTTCCACATATAGGTCAAATGCTCTTATATTTGCATTTATAACTGGCATCATGTAATATAAGATGAATGGTAAATTTATGCTAATAATTTAAAATTTTAATTTTCTTTACTTAGAACGACATTAAAAGCAAATGAGAAATACCATGACAATTCAAGAGAGAAACTGCAGAAGAAAGGAAAAGCTTTATATATTTATGCCTTTAATGGCAAATTTTTTTCCTGTTTTTTTGAACAAGAGGACCTGCATTTTCATTTTGCACTGGGCCCTCAGATTATGTAGCTGGCTCTGATGTCCCTGTAGCATTTGGCTAGTTAGATTTCCAGGGAAGTGGTGAGAATTGTAAAAGGGCCTCTGTATTCCAGGGGCCTTTAAATTAAATTCGTGTCCCTGGTTCCAAGGACTAAAAAAACCTCAAAGACACAGTCCTTGCAAGTTTGTTTTTTGTTTTTGCTCCTCACCCATACTGAACGTACTGGACGTACGGTCATGCCAGAGGGATTTGAATGAGCCACTCACTTCCAAAAGGTTACATGATAATCATTTTGCTTCTATAATATTAACTAATGGCACCTGTGCTAATAGTTACATGCAAAATTAAGTCTGGAACAGATGGAGTTCTAAGGCCAACTGTTGCCAGTCATGGAAAACCTGCCCTCCTTAAATAGCCTCTGGTGTAATTGTCTGCCTACACTCTGCCCACTTTTCAGGTTTAAATACAAGGCGACATTTGGTATGCATTTCCTGTAATAAAGAACCATGTGATGATTATTCCCAAGATGTTATTTTTAAGACTATTGTTAACTGCGGTCTGTCTTTGGTTTCTCAGTTAAGGAAAAAGCAACTTGACTCAAAGCATCACTTGATTCAAGTTGGGCAACCACAGGGGAGCAAGCTATTGTGACCAAAGTCCCTGAAGGAAAATCAGTGAGGACAAAATAAACCCACACTTTGCAGAGACTGAGGTATGACATGACTTGGTGACTCCTGGGAGAGATCAAACCTTACAATGCTGTGCAAAACACTGGATATGCAACTAACACATTAGGTTATCTGCTTTTATAACAGTCATAGGTAACTATTTATTATATAGTGATTTGAATATACCACCTCGTGGATGGGCAGTCAAGCCTTGATTTTTCTTGCTTTTCTGGTTTCTACTTTTATGATTAAAATAGCTTGAAAATCAATCATGTTGAAAGGTAATAGTTTATTTTTCTTTCAACATGAAAAAAGGAAATACAATGTAGATTGAAGCCATTAACTGAAAGAATAAGACACATGTACATTTAAATTGAAGAGTTTGTGATCGAAAAGGAGTCTGTCCTCATAAAGTCAGAACATGGCCGAGTTGGATTCATGCTCAAATATTCTGTCTTGGGCCCAAGAGGTTGGCACCAAAATAAGCAACAGAGATGGGTCAATGGACGCTAATACTTCTGGGGGAATGCTAAGAAATGCCTCAAAGTCTCATGCCCAAATCAAGGGTAAAGCATTAGTAGTAACATGGTTCCTAAAGGGTGAAGAAAGACCCAGACCCAGTTATATTTCCTGGAAGGCTTTGTTTGAATCTACTAAAATGATTAAGATCCATTTACTTAGTCTTGGAGCGAACATTCCGAGATAACGTGTTTAATATTAAGTGCAGTTTATTTAAGAAGGTATCTGGCTGAGGTTAAGAGTAAGGCAGGACCTCTTTAAATCTATATTGTATCTACAAAAACTTTAAAATTCAGCCAATGTTCATAATTAGTGTTAGGTTGAGCCATATGAAAATGCGGATGGAGATTTCATATGGTCTAACTTAATACTTAAATATTTATGCTTTTTTTTAATAAAAAGATACATCTTATATGCAAAAACAGAAAATGTGTTTTGACTGTGCTTTCATCCTGTTCTCCCTGGGTTAGTTGTGTGGATTAAGAGAGTCAGTTGTCATCTGTAGTCCTACCCAAGTTTCATTTGGTTCTGTATCACCCTTTCAGGCCATTCCAGTGTGTAGTGATCAGTTGTAGGACACATTGTAATTAATTTATTATTAATGGTAGCTAAAGCTGTGATGTTTGTGGATTTTTTAACTTATTAAAAATAAACCAGTGCAGAATCAAGGTTATGCCTATAATAATGATATCCTCAACCAATCGCACAACAATAGGCTTTCTTGAGTAGGGGACAAAAGGTTACCCTGGGAGTGATATCCATGGGGCAGGGCCACAGATGTGACCCTTCTATGACAAAGGTCATGGCAGAAAATTATTGGAAACAAATACTCAAAAAGAGCAGTATTCACTTAATAGCAGCTTTCTATATTGGTTATAATGCTGACTTAGAAAGTTGGTTCTCAGGTTTTTGGATCTCAAAAGAAAATTTGAGAACTGATATCAAGTTGTCACTTTTAATTTTTTCAAATATGGTCATTAGAAATAGAACTTCTATGTATCATAACTACCATTTAAAAAGAGAAGAGACATGTTGACTTTTAAAACAGAGTGATTTTAGTTGTGGGAAAAACATATTGCATTGGCTTCAGTTTTCTCATTTTGCTACAAATTTAGAGAAAAATATCAGACTGGCTGAGGTTCATGGGCCAGTAGCCCAAGAGAGGCTAATTATCCTTTATAAGGCTAATAATCATCAACAACTGTTAAGCAACTTCTTATTCTAAACATTATGGTGAGAGCTTTATATACACCTTATTTCTGATCTCCAAGTTAGATACTATTATCTTCATTGTATAAATGAGGAAGTTGACACTCAAAGAGAAGTGACTCTTTCAAACCTGAACTTACAAAGTAATGGCAAAGTCTTGTCTTACAGCCTATAGAATTTCTAACGTATGTAATTAATAAAGTGGGTAAAGGATTTAAATGTAATATCCAAAGTCTGGATTTTAAAGTGTTTTTAAACTGGAGTTTGTTTAGTCACCCATTTTTATGAGACTTTGCAGGCTCCCAGATAAAATTTTAGAGTTGTGCTTGTGAGTCAGAGAAGCCCTCGTCCTGAAGGGAGCCCTGTGAGAAGAGTTTTGTCTTAGATTGGGCTCCTCAATACCTGACATAAGGATTTGTGTGCAAGTGAATTTTTCAGGAAATGCATCCAGAAGTCAGTAAGAAAGTGGAGAAAGTAGGACAGCAGAAGAAAAGAAGCCAATTGAAGTGAGTTCTGAGGCAAAATCCCATAGAGGGTAGCTTTGGAGGGTAAGTTATGCCTCAGAGTTGTCTCAACACAGGGCTTGGGAGCCAGGTTTTCAGATTCCCATACCCATCTGTCATTAGCTAAGAGCTGGTCAGGTAGAATGAGAAGTAGGGGTGGGAGGGACGTGAAGTCCTAGACACTTCTGGCTGTCTACATGTTTGGGCAAAGTCCTTCAGTAGCTGGAGGGTAGTCTTGTGACAAAGAGCTCCAAATGCATTCCATTCTTGGCCAAAAGCACACCACAGCCAGGAGATGGGCATATGACAATGATAAAATGGGGTTGAGAGGATCAGAGTGGACACTGTCTACAACACATCTGAATTCAGAAATACCATGAAGAAAAGAGGCAAGAGCACAGCTTGGAGGAGCATTCTACAATTTCCAGGATGCCACAGAACTGATGACTGTCAATTACATTCTTATAGAAAAACAATAGTCTGTTTTGCTTCATTCCCATCATTATCTCCTTAATTCCAAGTCACTATCATCTCCTACCTGTGCCACTGTAGCAAACCTCATATCAAGCATCTACTTTTGCTCCTCTATGTTCATTCTCTACACAGTAGTCATGGTGATTTTTATAAATACAGTGGTGATGCTTGAGAATGAGAGGTAGTGGAGTTGGAGACACTTTAATCACCACATAATCACCATTAACACCCTCAGTCCACCCTACTATTCTTTGGTAGGTACAGTGGACATTTTCTCAATTTGCTGTGAAGTGTTATGTAGTTTTACTCCACCTGTAGTAGTTCATTTTCACACTGCTATAAAAATACTAACTGAGACTGTGTAATTTATAAAGGAAAGAGACTTAATTGACTCTCAGTTCTGCATGGCTGGGGAGGCCTCAGGAAACTTACAATCATGTCAGAAGGCAAAGGAAAAGCACGACACCTTCTTCACAAGGTGGCAGGAGAGAGACAGAGCACAGGGGAAACTGCCACTTTTAAACCACCAGATCTCATGAGAACTTCCCCACTATCATGAGAACAGCATGAGGGAAACCATCCCATAATCCAATCACCTCCCAGCTTCCTGGACGCGATGGGGACTGCAATTTGAGATAAGATGAGATTTGGGTGGGGACACAGAGCCAAATCATATCACCTCCTCCCATCTTTCTCTGAAGATGGTTGTAGGTGTGTGGTCTTATTTCTGAGTTTTCTATTCTGATCCATTGGTCTATATGTCTGTTCTTGTACCAGTACCATGCTGCTTTGGTTACTGTAGCCTTTTAGTATAGTTTGAAGTCAAAAAAGCCCAACTCTTATCTAAAGAACATATTGATACTGAATATGGAATCATCTGTAGAGTTGAATGTATCCATTCATTTTCTTTTTCTGGATCACTGAAAGTACACTATTAACATCCTTGAAAATTTGGGTCCTGAAACCCCATATTTTCCATCCTATTTGGGATCCCAACATAGGAGAATTGTTCTAAATTAATTCAATGGGAATTGATGGTTGTTCGGCTCATAGAAAAAGTTGGTTCAATCTTCGGGATCATAAAAATGATTCATACATTCTTAAACGTTTAAATTTAACTCAAAACATGTAAATTTGCATTAGTCTCCCAATCCTTTGATGAAGGGCCAAGGCTTTTCTTGAGTATATTTTCTTGAATGTATTTTATAGATGAAACGGAGAACACTGGTTAATCTGGCCAACCTGTTCAGGAGTGATTGATCAAGAGAACTTTTACTACATGATGCTTGATATTAAATGATTGTAATTATTAAGAATATTAGCTGCCTCCATCAGTGGATGGCAATAATTGATGTTAACTCTCTAGCAATGGAACATTCTTCTATATTAGTTGGTCTTATCTTGGTTCATGGATTCTGTTGAAAATCTGATATGTTATAGACCTTCTTATCAGAAAGATGTATACTCACATGTATACATACAAAATTGTAGAGTTTTTTATCCCTGAATCTCATTTGTAGATTATTTATTCATAAACTCTATGTTACAGTATTAAAACACACAGAGTAAAATGTAACTAGGCAGTACACTGGCTTCTCATTTTCTAATAAAGAAAATAAAGCATGTAGTATATTTGTCTAATAAAATTGATTGATCATAAATGCCACTGTCTGGTTCTTGGGAAAAGAAACACTCACAAAGACACACCCACATTTGCTCAGTTGCCTTCAGAGAATGGCAAAAATCATGTCAGTCTGATTCATCTTTCAGGAAGGAAGAGGGAAGTACAGTGTAAAACCACAACCCAGGCCACAGTGAGGACTTGGTCCCAGAGTGCAGCAGAGGTTGGGGCCATTCAAGGGCAGAGTAGTGGCCGTTAGTTGAGTAAGGACTGTGTCACCAACCCCCAGATGGGCACAGCTTACTGGTGCCTTGGCAACCATCCACGCCAACTCATTCCATTACTCAGTCCCATCAGATGTAAATTTTTACGGAATTACAAGCAAGAGACCATTCTCTCATATCTACTTTCAACTCTAGGAGGAGCAAGAATTGCTTTCCTGGCCTTGATTAGCACTCAGGTGGTTGGCGCCAAGAGCCTTCCTCCCTCATCCTGAAGAAGATAAAACTTGAACTCATCATGGTTAGTGCCTACAAGTTGGTGATAAAAGCTGGGTGGGAATCCAGCCCTTCTACTGTTCTTCCCGTGATCTTGCTACTAAATCCCACTGCTTCGGGCCATGATGATGCATTTGCAGTTTGGCTAATTATAGTAGAGTGACTTGAATATAAAAACATTTCAAGGACTTTTTCATTCTCCTCTTACTGATTCTCCTCACTTGTTCCTCTGTTCAGAAACAGCTTTGAAGCCCCAGACTTAACTTCCAAAATTAATGATATTAATGCTTCTGTTTCCCAGGTTTGACAAATCATTCTGAGTGAGGTTGAGTTTCATTTCTTAAGAGCTGCTACTAACATTGCACAGAGTGCTGTAAACCCAAAGTCAAGTGGTTAGAACTTGAAATCAAGTACAAGGCAGCTTAAAAATGTTGCTAAAGATCACCTCTTCATTTTGCTATCTTTTAATTAAGCACATTGAACAGTGACTCATTCATTTATAGAATAACTTAAAATTGAATAGGTGATTATGTACAAATTAAGGTGACAATTGGTAGGAAGCTTGGTTCTCAAGTACCAATCCTTGAGCTGAATATGACCTGACTTGGGAGTAGGAGTGGAGGAAAGTCAGGAGGAGAAGAAAAGATTTTATCTGTGCTTTTGGCCACAATGGAAGTAGAATAAAAATGGGGATTGTGGTAGGCAAGATAATGCCCCCTCCAAGATGTCCATGTCCTATTCCTTGGAAACTGTGAATACGTTATGTTACATGGCAAAGGGGAATGAAGGTTGCAGATGGAATGAAAGTTGTTAATCAGTTGATCTTAAGATTTGGAGATTGTCT
Organism: Rhinopithecus bieti; assembly: GCF_001698545.2. Taxonomy (NCBI): domain Eukaryota; kingdom Metazoa; phylum Chordata; class Mammalia; order Primates; family Cercopithecidae; genus Rhinopithecus; species Rhinopithecus bieti. The sequence continues at coordinate 62,692 of NW_016815363.1, forward strand.
TGGATTATGTGGTCAGCCCTATGTGATTACAACGGTCCTTAAAAGTGGAAGAAGGAGGCAGAAGGGGGAAGTCAGAGGCAGATGTGACTCTGGAAGAGGTCAGAGTGAAGTGATGTGAGAAATACTGAACCTCCTGTTGCTGGCTTTGAAGATGGAGAAAGGTTTCATGACCAAGGAATGCAGATGCCTCTATAAGGTGGAAAAGGCAAAGGAAATATTCTCTTATACAATATCCAGAAGAAATGCAGGCCTGTACATACCTTGATTTTAGCCCAGTGAGACCCGTGTCAGACTTCTAACTTACAAAACTGTAAGATAATGCATTGGTGTTCTTTTAAGCGCTAGGTTTGTGATCATCTGTAACAGCAGTAAATATAAAAGGAATGCCTAGAGTGATGAAAGTAAGGACTAAGGAGATGGTCCTATTTTAGGTCTGTTTCAGGCGGGCTATTGCCAGCAAGTTAACTGAGGAAGATAGATACATCAAGAGTTGAAGACACACTGGAGAAGGTGATTGTGAAGCAAGGAAGCTGGAAGCCGAGACTCGGGAGAAGCTTTGGAGAGGGGACAAAACCTAAAGATTCAAGGACCCTAATCACAAGTGACCTCAGATTACCAGAAGACAGCTAAACTGAGCTTTGGAAACTAGCAGGTGTGATGACTTTCTGTGTTGCTAATTTCTTTCTCTCTCTTTCACAAAGAACCAACACATAAAATAGAAATAGCCCTGAACTTAATATTTTCTTTCCAAAGAATCACACATGACAAAAAACAAGATACTTTTACAAGAAAAAAAAACAAAAAACAAAAAACATGACTCACCATAAATGAGGAATATCAGTTACACAATGTGGAAGATGTGGCTAGTTGTGCCTCCATGTTTGCTTTTCTCTTCTTCCTTCCTAAAGGAATTTTTCGGCTGGTAAGGGCTACCCAGCCTCATTTGCTTAGAGGTATGACCGTATTACTAAGTCCAAGTCAATGGCATGTGAATTGGACTAATATGTAGAAACTTTTAAAGGGAAGATGTCTACCTGTCCCATTTCCTCCTTTCCACTGGCTGGAATGAGGATGGAGTGTGCGCTATCTTTGCCCCTGCAATGAAGACACTACTCTGGGAATATACAAAATTAACTCAAGATGAATTAAAGACAAAAATTAACTCAAAATGGATTAAATATTTAAATGTAAAACCTGAAACTATAAAAACCCTGGAAAACAACCTAGGCAATACCATTCTGGACATAGGAATGGGCAAAGATTTCATGACAAAGTTGCCAAAAGCAAAAATTGACAAATGGGATCTAATTAAACTAAAGAGCTCCTGCACAGCAAAAGAAACTATGAACAGAGTAAATAGGCAAGCTACAGAATGGGAGAAAATTTTTGCAAACCATCCATGTGACAAAGGTCTAATATCCAGTATTTATAAGGAACTTAAACAAATTTACAAGAAAAAAACAACCCCATTAAAGAGTGGGCAAAGTACATGAACAGACACTTTTCAAAAGAAGACATACATGTAGCCAACAATTATATGAAAAAAAGCTCAACATCACTGATCGTTAGAGAAGTGTAAATCAAAACCACTATGAGATGCCATCTCACACCAGTCAGAATGGCTATTACTAAAAAGTCAAAAAATAACATGCTGGTGAGGTTGCGGAGAAAAAGGAATGCTTTTATATGGTTGGTGGGAGTGTAAATTAATTCAACCATTGTGGAAGACAGTGCAGCGATTCCTCAAAGACCTAAAAGTAGAAATACCATTGACCCAGCTATCCCATTACTGCATGTATACTCAAAGGAATATAAATAATTCTATTATAAAGATACGTGCACATGTATATTCACTGCAGCACTGTTTACAATAGCAAAAACATGGAATCAACTTAAATGTCCATCAATGATAAACTGGATAAAGAAAATGTGGTACATATACACCATGGAATACTGTGTAGCCATAAAAAAAAGAACAAGATCATGTCCTTTGCAGGAACATGGATGGAGCTTGAGGCTATTATCTTTGGCAAACTAACGCAGGAAAAAAAAAAAAAAATCAAACACCACATGTTCTCAAAGTGGGAGCTAAATGATGAGAATGCATGTACACATAGAGAGGAACAATACACACTGGGGCCTATCGAAGTGTGGAGGTAGGGAGGAGAAATAGGATAAAGAAAACTAACTAATGAGCACTAGGTTTAATACCTGAGTGATGAAATAATCTGTACAACAAACCCCCATGACACAAGTTTACCTGTATAAAAAACCTGCACATGTACCCTTGAACTTAAAAGTTAAATAAAAAAAGAAAAACTCTTCTTTCTAATTTTATTATAATTTTTAATTGATAAATCATAATTATATACGTTTACATGGGGTACAGTGTGATGTTTTGATATATGTATACAATGTGCAATGATTAAATAAAGCTAATTAACATGTTCATCTCTTTACTTACTTGACTTTTTAATGCTTTTATTATTTTATTTGTAATACACTTTTGTAACATATATGAACTTAAGTTCATTTAATATATTGTTGCATTCAGTCATTGATCTAAATTTAACTTTAGAAAACAGATTGACATAATGATAATTTGAATGTCTTTATTTTTTCATTTGTTTTTATTTATTATTATTATTATTTTTTGAGATGGAGCCTTGCTCTTGTCGCCCAGGTTGGAGTGCAGTGGCACGATCTCAGCTCACTGCAACCTCCGCCTCTCAGGTTCAAGCGATTCTCCTGTCTCAGCCTCTCAAGTAGCTGGGATTACAGGCACCTGCCACCATGCCTGTCTAATTTTTTGTGTGTGTTTTTAGTAGAGACGGGATTTTGCCATGTTGGCCAGGCTGGTCTCGAACTCTTGACCTCTTGATCCACCCACCTCGGCCTCCCAAAGTGCTGGGATTACAGGCGTGAGCCACTGCACCCTGCCTATTTTATTTATTATTATTATTTCAATAGTTTTTGGGGAAACAGGTGGTGTTTGGTTACATGAATAAGTTCTTTAAGTGGAATTTCTGATATTTATTGTGGTGATGTGAAATGTGCTCCCTTAGTTATTTTGAAATATACAATACATTATTATTGACTATAGTTATCCTGCTGTGAGATAGATCTCAAAACTTAATCCTCCTTTCTAAATGAAACTTTGTACCCTTTTTCCAACAACTACTCATTTCCCTCCCTCTCCCTTCTCCTCCTTCCCCTTGGCTTCTGATAACCACCACTCTACTCATTACTTCACTGAGTTAGACTTTTTTAGATTTCATATATGAGTAAGATCATGTGGTATTTGTCTTTCTGTGCCTGGCTTATTTCACTTAGCATAATGTCCTCCAGTTTCATCTACATTATTGTAAATGAAATAATTTTCTTTCTTTATGGCTGAATAATATTCCATTGTGCATATATGCCACATTTTTTTAATCGCTTCATCCACTGATGGACAATTATGTTGTTTCCATACCTTGGCTATTGTGAATAATGCTGCAATAAACATGGGGGTGCAGATTTCCCTTCGACATATCCATTTCGGTTCCTTTATATGTAACCAGAAGTGGGATTTCTGGATCATATGATAGTTCTATTTTTTGTTTTATCAGGAACTTTGATACCATTTTCCATAATGGTTGTATTAATTTACATTCTTACCACCAATGTGTAAGAGTTCCATTTTCTCTGTATCCTCACTAACACTTATCTTTCATATTTTTTATAATAGCCATTTTAACAGGTATGAGATGATATTGTGGTTTTAATTTGCATTCCCTAATGATTAGTGATGTTGAGCATTTTATCATAAACTTGTTAGTCACAAGTAGGCCTTCTCTTGAAAAATATCTGTTCTTGTCTGGTCTGTCTTAGTCCATTTTGTGCTGCTATAGCAGAATGTCTGAGACTAGGTAATTTATAAAGAACATACATTTATTGACTCAAGGTTCTGGAGGCTGGGAAGTTCAAGATCAAGGGACTGCATCTGGTGAAGGCCTTCTTGCTGCATCATAACTTGGCAGAAGGCATCACATGGTGAGACAGAGAGCAAGAGAGAACTAAATTTGCTTTTATAACCAACCTATCTCAAGATAACAACATTAATCCCTTTATTGGGGCTGAGTCATCATGACCTAATCACCTCTTAAATGTCCTACCTCTCAACGCTGTTGCATTGGGGACTCAGTTCCAACATACGAACTTTGGGGGCCAAATCAAACCATAGCAAGTCCTTTGCCCATTTAAAAAAAAATCAGGTTATTTGTCTCTTGCCATTGAGTTGTATGAATGCTTTAGATATTTTGTATATTAAACCTTCATCAGATGTACGGTTTGCAAATATTTTCTCCCACTCAAGGGTTGTCTCATCACTTTGTCAATTGTGGCCTTTGCTGTGCAGAAGCTGTTTAGTTTGATGCAGTTTCATTTGCCTATTTTCACTTTTGTTCCCTGTGCTTTTGGGGACCTATACAAAAAAATCACTGCCCAGATCAATGTATTGAAGCTTTACACCTATGTTTTCTGCTAGTAGCTTTACAGTTTCAGGTCTTACATTTAAGTCTTTAATTCATTTTGAGCTGATTTTTGCATATGATGTGAGATGAGCATCCACTTTCATTCTTCTGCATGTGAATATCCAGTTTACCCTATACCATTTTTTGAAGACTGTTCTTTCGTTATTGTGTGTTTTGGCACCTTTGTCAAAAATAATTTGACTATAAAGTTGTGGGTTTGTTTCTGGGCTTTCTATCATCTTCCATTGGTTGATGTGTCTGTTTTTATGCCTGTACCATGTTCTGATTACAATAACTGTTTTGATCACAATAACTTTATAGTATATTTTGAAACCAGGGAGTGTGATGCCTCCAGCTTTGTTCCTTTTGCCCAAGACTGTTTTGGCTATTCAGTCTTTTGTGGTTTCTATGAATCTAAGGATTGTTTTCTTTTCTGTGAAAATGACATTGGAATTTTGATAGGGATTGCATTGAATCTAGATATTTTGAACACTATGGACATTTTAACAACATTAATTCTTCCAGTCCATGAACACAGGGTGTCTTTTCATTTATTTGTGTTTTCTTCAGTTTTTAAAATCAATGTTTTATAGTTTTCCATCTTTCACCTTCTTGTTTAAATGTATACCTAAGATTTTATTTTATTTTTGTTGCAATTATAAATGGCGTTGTTTTGTTAATTACTTTTTTGAATAGTTCATTATAAGTGTATAGAAATGTTAATGATTTTTGCATATTTATTTTGAATCCTTCCACTTCACTGAATTCATTTATTAGTTCTAACAGTTTTTGATAGTCTTTAGGGTTTTCTATATATAAGATCATGCTATCAGTAAATGGAGACAATTTGAATCAGTAAATATTTTATAACATTTACAATGCTCCCCTCTTTTGTAATTTTGGACATTTGAGGATGATGTGCAAAGCTTATTGAAAAGAAGATTCTAATTGTGATTGCGGTAACTGTCCCAATAGTGACCTTGAATAATCAATGCTTCCTCCTGGNAATTCATTTATTAGTTCTAACAGTTTTGATAGTCTTTAGGGTTTTCTATATATAAGATCATGCTATCAGTAAATGGAGACAATTTGAATCAGTAAATATTTTATAACATTTACAATGCTCCCCTCTTTTGTAATTTTGGACATTTGAGGATGATGTGCAAAGCTTATTGAAAAGAAGATTCTAATTGTGATTGCGGTAACTGTCCCAATAGTGACCTTGAATAATCAATGCTTCCTCCTGGTATTCTTGCTCTATGAAGTCCCTTTCCATAGTGACCCTGGGCTTCATCATGTGACTTGTATTGGCCAATGGAACATTCTCAAGCTCAACACAGCAGAGGCTTGATAAACCTTTGCACACTGAGGCTTTCCTGCTTGGAAAGTTCGCTCTAAGAAGCCAATCAAACACCATGTAAAAGACCTGACTGTTCTGAGATCACTATGCCATCAGGAAGCTGGTAGGAGAATAAGAGCGAGCCACGTGGAGAAGAACCAAGGTATTCTGGCTGCATTAAAAAGAATAATGGCCCACTGAAGATGTTCACATCCTAATTCCTGGAACCTGTGAATATTTTATATTACATGTTAATTTTGTGCAGCATTTCTGCTGTTCTGGTAAGCAGAAAATACATATACATTTAACAAGCTGTGAAATGTGAATTAATATGGTGATTTCACATATGAGTTAGATGCTGCTATATGTGCATTTAAAACTGCTATTGCACAATATAAAAAGTAAAATTTATATAATAATTTAGAATTTCTGAAAATTTAGAATGACATCGAATTGCAAATAAAAAATGCTATGGCAACTCAAGAGAGACATCACATAAGAAAGTAACTTTAGTGACATCCTCAAAAAAGTGAGATCCCCCACCTTTTTGAACAAAGGGCCTCACATTTTCCTTTTGCACTGGGCCTTGCAAATTATGTAGCCAGTCCTGATGTAACAGAATTAAGATTGCAGGTGGGTTTGGGGTTGCTAATCAGCTGACTTTGAGATGGAGAGGTGATCCTGGATTATTTTCGTGGACCCAATGTAGGATAAGGACTGTTATAAGGGAAAGAGAGAGGCAGGAGACTCTGTCAGAACCAGCCAGATGGCTTAATGAGAAAGACTTGACCAGCCACTACTGGCTTTGAAAATCGAAGGAGGTCATGAGCCAAGGAATTTGAGCAGCCTCTCTCTCCTGTGGAAGGGAAGGCCACTTTGCTGACACCTTGATTTTAGACCAGAATCATCTGTGTCAGATTTCTGACCTCCAGAACTGTTAGGTGATAGATTTGTGTTTTTTAAGCCACAAAATTTGTGATAACTTGTTACAGCAGGATTAGAGAATTAATATAAGAGTCAACACTCCAGCTCACCCATGAGCTAAATGTAGTTGACATCCTATTGATCAGAAAAACACCCAGTCGATCCACAGAATCTTGAGAATTTCAAAATTGCTGTTGTCATGGGGGAACGTCTCTGATTTAAAAAAAATGTATATATATCTACATGACAGGCCTTTTGCCTGCAAGCAACAGAAAAGCCCATGAGCTATTTTAGATGAAAACCAAGAATGCTTGGGGAGAATTTATTATAACAATACAGAAGTGTCTCAGAAACCAGGAAATGAAGGCAGGATACAAGAGTGTCATGAACTAGGACCTGAAAAGCCATCAGAAGCACAGCAGGTCTTCCCTGCCCCTCTAGGGCCACATGCTCTCTTGAACCTACTATAATCTATGTATTTACTTCATTCGTCTCCCTCCCCTTTTCCCCCCTCTCTCTCCAGAGTGACTTCCTCTGCTTCTTTAGGCATTCATGGTCAAATAAGATATTTCCAGCCCAACCTTTCCTTAGTTTGCAATCTAAGCTCCCAGCACACTGACCTCTGAGCTTCAATTCGAAATTCCTTGGAGAAAGAAAGTAGTCCTGGTGGGCCAATTATGCAGGCCTGGTCCGATCATTAGTGGCCAAGAGGCTAGTGTCAACTAGTACAAACATGGCCAACGAGGTCTGTGTATGTTTGTGTGTGCGTGTGTGTGTGTATGTGTGCGCATGCACTCATGTTGACATTTTGAGGCAGGAAGACACACTACCAATGTTTTTATAACCCGGTTCTTTGAGGCAACAATAATTTCTTTGGCCTGGGCGATATGACTTTGAGGAAAGTCAGACGAGCAGGACAGGTGGTTCCTGATGCCAAAGCAGGAATTCTGGGAGTACAGAGCCAGATACTCCTCCAGGGAAAGCCTGAGTCAGAGCATGGGCTCCTGGGATGCTGCTTCCTGGAACTCTCACACCCCACCCACTCACACTCAGATCGGGGAAGTCCAGACTGTTGGGACATTTGGGACATGGGCATTCAGGAAACTGTACGTGTTGTGTGGGTGGTGAAGAAATAGACATGCTGTCTGGGTTTAATCTGTCTGTAGACAACATGCCCCTTTATGCTTCTCCACCTTTCCTGATGCATGCCTCCATTGGAGAAATCTAAAATCCCACACCCTCTTAATTGTGATTACATCATCAAAGTAGATTAATGAGGAGTGTGACTAAAATAAAATCTGTAATTAAAATATTGACAATTCATTTTTAAATAAACATGCCTCCAGAAGCTTCTGATACATGTCTCTGGGAGAAGGAAATGCGTTTTCCTCTGTTCCACACCTGTTTTATCCCACCTCTGGTTTAGAATAACTGATTTCAATCCTAAATCAGTCAATTCCATTCCATAGATATTCTTACCAGTGTTAATTATTATTAAATCAACAATTTTAGAATCTAAGAAAGATTCATGAGGATGTATTTACTTGAAATGAAGAAATAGCCTTGGGCCATTTCATTTTATTAAATTGCTATTGTGTTAAACATCTTTATATCTGCTGTAAAAAAGTCAGCTGTTTTACATGTGCTCACATACTGTGTCATACTTTCTGAAGTATATAGCAAATGTAATTTGTGCAAATGAATAAAATCTCAAACTCTGTGGCTAGCTGATCTATACATAGCCGGGATAAGTTTTCCTAGTGTGGCACTCCTGACTACAAACTGAGTAGTATTGAAGAGTCGTATTATGTCTTCATTACTCTAACATCTCATCATTCATTTACAATTGGCTATACTAAGGCCACCTATTGTTGTCTTGAGACTTATCAAAAGACCTCATCAGAAATCGCGTTTTTACTTGAAGGGTAAGTTTTCAACAAATATCAAAAGAAAGTTTACGTGCGAAAACCTTTTTTTTCTTTGAGGAGGAGTTAAAATAAAAATGGATTGGAGTTTTATTTGCATGGAAATATCTAGAGTAGTATTTTCCAAAATGTGCCCTGTGTGATGTTATAAGGTGTGATACAGAGAATGGGTAGTGAGGATCCTTGTATGAACAAAAGCTTTACTGCAAGACCACTGCCTTAGTCAGGGTTCTCCAGAGAAAAAGAACCAATAGGACACACACACACACACACACACACACACACACACACACACACACACAAGGAGATTTATAATAAGGAATTGACTCCTGCAATGATGAAGGCTGAGATGTCCCATAAGTTGGAGACCCAGGAAAGCCATTGGTGTAATTCCAGTAAGTCCAAAGGTCTGAGAACTAGGGGAGCCAGTGATGTAAATCCCTGTCTGAGAGCAAGAGAAGATGAGATGAGATGCCCCAGCTCTTGCAATGTGACAGGAAAGGGGTGGGTTCCTCCTTCAGCTGTGTGTTCTTTTCAGGCCCTCAGGGGATTGGGTAATGCCCATGCACACAGGAGACGGCCATCTACTTTAATGAGTTCACCAATTCAAATACTAATCTCATCCTGAAACCTCTTCATAGACACACCCAGAAACAGTGTTTAATCTGGGCACTACCATGGCCCCAGTCAAGCTGACCATAAAATTAACCATCACAGCCCCTCAGAGCTTTTAATATGCTAGTGCAGAGAAGGCATCACCAAGAAGATACATGGCCACTGCTTCAAAACAAATTGGATCACAAAAGTCCTTTTTTCAGGACCACGTTGGGAGACTATAATTCTTTACAATGTATTTTTGAAGAAGTTCATCTATTGTAGGGTTGCTTTTTAAAAATTGAGGTGAAATTCACATCACATGAAATTAACAATTTTAACGTGAACAATCCGGTGGCATGTAGCGTAATGTTGTGCAGCCACCACCTCGATCTAGTTCCAAAGCATTTTCAAGACCCCAAAATAAAACCCTGTACCCATTAAGCAACCACTCTTCTTTTCTATCTCTCCTAAGCCCCTGGCAACCACCAATCTGCTTTCTGTCTCTATGGGTTTAGTTTAGTATGGTAGTTGTTTTTTTTTTTTTTTTTTTTTTTTTTTTAATACACTTTATTTTTTAGAGCAGTATTAGGTTCACAGAAAAACTGAGTGGAAAGTACAGAGAGTTCCCATATACTTCTCACTCCCACACATGTACAACCTCCCCCACTATCAACATCCAGTACCAGAGTGGTACATTTGTTACAATCCTGTGTTGGATTTTTAATGGGACATTTTAAAAGGTTCTTCAAAGCCTTGTTTTTATAACTGAGATAGTTTATGTAGGCAGAGTATCCATGGCAAATTTCTAAAGAATTGTTCTATAGTTCTACTTTTAGCATTATTACTTTCTGTCCCCCAAATGATATCTACATGAGCTTTTTTCCCCTACCCCTCTACATCATCACATTCCACTTTATGACTGTGATGATGGACTGAATGAATGTTTCTTTACGGATGCTAAGGTAACCCTTTGGAGTTGGGTCCCTCTCTTCTCTCCAAGGTTGACATTATGACTTTCATGAAAGTAAAAGACATTATTAAGCATACATTACATCTTTTCACCTCCCTGAAACACAAAACCTATTTCTTGGGCTGAATAATAAATATGTTGTAGGAAGAAGAGTAATTGATTAGTTTTTAAATGTAGCCTTCAATCTTTGAGTGAAATGCTAAACTTCAGGCCATTGTTTTTTAAACCTTAAATTAGCTACTAATTTTAAAATTTGAAATTAATTGAGTGACATTCAGTGATTAACAAATATTTGATGGTTAACAAATATTCAGTGATTATTTGTTAACCATCTCCAGGTCTTCTAGCTTTAGAAGAAAACCTTAAATGTAAGGAAAAAAAGATAGTTAGCTGTCTTCGTCGGGGAGATGATGCATAATACTGAATAAATTTCCTTAGGCTTAAAACATGCAACTTCATTTGATTTTCCACTACAGTTTTCCAAAACTCTTTTCCATAACTGGTTATCTCTAGTTACCATCTTGCCTTGTAAAAGAAACTTAACTATAGTTAAGTCCACATAAATTTAGTCAATCCAACGATTTGTCGCTTACTTCAAAGCGTTCCCTTTCTGCCTTTGTCTCTCAGGGTGGTAGCCAAGTTCCAGTGGGCTTGGCATAGAGCAAGTTTTAGGGAAGGAGCTTCAGCAGAGAAGCCAGTACGGACCTGCTCCCACTGGTCTCTGCATGTCATTGGCATTTGTGCTTGCTGGTACCTGCCCAGACATTTCCATCTGTTTTTTGACCAATGGTCTCTGCTGGTCTCTTGTCTCATCCTTATGTGAACTTAGAATACTCAAGTTCCATCATTGTTCTCTTGGCTCTCTTGGCTGTACCTATGCTTAGGGAGACCTGAATTGCTTTTTCTGCCATGCTGGAGCACATGGAGGCTCTTAGAGTCTTAGGTTTTTCTGCCTGGACATCCCCAACCTTTATGAGCCATTGTCATCTGTGTGTCGTCACTACACAGCAGAAGGTATGGGGAGCTTGCTTGCTATAGTTTTCTCCACCTGGAAAGGGAGCACATGTTCCAGTCCTCATCTCTCATCCACTACAGAAGCCCCTTTCCTTGCTTGCCCAGCCCAGGTCATCGTTTCTCCTCTGCAAGCCAATCATACACTCCATGCCTTTTGTTTAACATAAAGTTTGTGTTCTTAGTCTCCTTGGCATTTAAAACTGAAAAAAGACTAGAATCTTGGAATTTAAACCCGTTTGCTCTCAACCTATTGTCTCTGTCACTAATTTAAAAGCCTATGTTGAAGTCCATAAACCAAAACTGAGTACATTTGCTTTCTTTATTCTGCAGTAACAATTCTTTCTTCCCTTAATTGATGATAACTATGACTGGAAGGGGAGAAGAGCAGTGTGTACAAGGAAGAGCAAGGAAAAGATCCTCAGGTCACATTTTAAACTGTTTACCTCTCTCTCTCACTCTGTCTTTCAGAAAGTGTAAGAAGGGTATAAGAATTAACTAAGGCTATATTACAAGAAATGTCACAGAGCAATATTTGATTATTGACTAAAATGGTATAAAAACTCTTCAGTCAGTGGCAGATAAGATCAATATGGGATGGTCTGAGGAGTTGTCAAAGAGGAGGGGGCATTGATTGATCTGTAATATGTAAATCAGTGGAAAGAAACATGTAATGGATTCCACATTGAACTACAGAAATGGGAATATACAAGGCGTGTCCATGGAGGGGATGTTTATAATTTTATAAGGATGGCAGTAGCAATGTGGTGTTAAGGGTTTCAAGGGGGAAATGGTCAACCATTAAAAGCTATAGAGAAGTGAAAGTAAATACCAACTGAGAAAAGACTATTGCATTAGTTTGAAAGCTCCCACGTGTTGTCCTTGGGAGGGCATCCCTAACTGCTTATTTCAGAGTTTATGGACTTCTCAATAGAGCTGACATGTAGTACAATGGAAATTATAGGAGTGGGCAGAGAAAGGTAAAAATGCTGGAGTCATATCGGAAAATGGTCACTGATCCAAAAAACTTCCAGAAAACACTTCCACCTCCCATGGGTACTGGTCACTACAGCTCTGTATCTCTAGCCATATACCTGGAAATGGGGGCTGTAAGATTCTGAATAAGCATGCAAATGAGAAGCAGTAAAAATATTAGCATCCTATTACAAACTGGCAAGGTAGCATGTTCAAAATCAACCATACTTTAAACCATGCTTATAACTGGCAGTTCTATTAGCTGTGCTCAACCATTATTTATTGGTATTCTAGACTGGCTCTCAAGGCCACATATCTACAGTAGAAGTGCACAAAAGGATTAGGAGAGAATCTAGCTGCAATATTACATTTTAAATTGTGTAGCATATTCATAATATTCTTAGATTAGTTTTTTTTTCTTTATAAAGAATTCCTTTCTTTTCAACTTATTTGAACAGTGACTTACGGGGGGCGGAGCAAGATGGCCAATAGGAACAGCTCCAGTCTCCAACTCCCAGTGCGAGCGACA
>NW_016815364.1:0-774 GCF_001698545.2 Rhinopithecus bieti
GCAAGACTCCATATCAAAAAAAAAAAAAAAAGAAACAAAGTCGGTGTCATAGGTCAGGTTGATTCCTTATTTGTTTTCAAGTAGCATGGGATTGAAGGTAAAGTGCAGTAGTACTCCATTTCATTTGTTGCTTATTTGTCTCCCGGCCAATTTATTTTCCTGTACCACCACCACAAAGTGGACTTGCCTTATTTATACCATTTTTAAAGACATAGATCCAAAGAAGTAAGACGGGGAGTTTTGAAGGTCACCTGGGCAGTCAGGAGTTATTAGGTTGGTGCAAAAGTAATTGCAGTTTTTGCCATTACTTTCAATGGTAAAAATAACGTAATTGAAGGATTCTTCAGCCTGAAAAGGCAGGGTGAATTTTTATGTGTAGAGCAGACCACTAATGAGTGCTGAACTCCTGCAGTGCAATTCTGTTTCGTTTAATATGTTAATAATAACTATTGATGAGAATGTCTTTGAATGACCTTCTTGGTGTCTTGCAGTGATACTTTTAAAGCACTCAATAACATGAAGAAAAAACCCCCACCCAATCACCCAAGGATAAATGATTACAGAGGTTGTGATCATTTAGGATAAATCCCATCGTGTCAGCTCTGTGTCCTGTTCCTAATACTGTATCTAACTGCCTTTCCAAAATTCTCCAATTTCTACTCCAAAATGGTTGTTGCTCTGGAAATCAAATGGTTACCATGATTGACTGCCAGGCAGGTAGTCAATGCGGAATCACCTTATTCTCTCATTTAGCTCCTTTAACAATCCTCTGGG
>NW_016815365.1:0-774 GCF_001698545.2 Rhinopithecus bieti
ATTCCCTTTGAAAACTGGCACAAGACAAGGATACCCTCTCTCACTATTCCTATTCAACATAGTATCAGAAGTTCTGGCCAGGGCAATCAGGCAAGAGAAAAACAAAGCATATTCAAATAGGAAGAGAGGAAGTCAAATTGTCTCTCTTTGCAGATGACATGATTTTATATTTAGAAAACCCCATCATCTCAGCCCCAAATCTCCTTAAGCTGATAAGCAACTTCAGCAAAGTCTCAGGATATAAAATCAATGTGCAAAAATCACAAGCATTCCTATACACCAATAATAGACAGACAGCCAAATCATGAGTGAAATCACATTCACAATTGCTACAAAGAGAATAAAATATCTAGGAATACAACTTACAATGGATGTGAAGGACCTCTTCAAGGAGAACTACAAACCACTGCTCAAGGAAATAAGAGAGGACACAAACAAATGGAAAAACATCCCATGTTCATGGATAGGAAAAATCAATATACTGAAAATGGCCATAATGCTGAAAGTCATTTATAGATTCAATGCTATCCCCATCAACTTACCATCGACTTTCTTCACAGAATTAGAAAAAGCTACTTTATATTTCATATGGAACCAAAAAGGAGCCCATATAGCCCAGACAATCCTAAGCAAAAATAACAAAGCTGGAGGCTACCTGACTTCAAACTATACTACAAGGCTACAGTAACCAAAACAGCATGGTACTGGTACCAAAACAAATATGTAGACCAATGGAACAGAACACAGGCCTGAAAAATAACGCTACACATCTAT
>NW_016815368.1:0-1532 GCF_001698545.2 Rhinopithecus bieti
GAGACGGAGTCTTGCTCTGCCGCCCAGGCTGGAGTACAGTGGCTGGCTCTCAGCTCACTGCAAGCTCCGCCTCCCGGGTTTACGCCATTCTCCTGTCTCAGCCTCCCGAGTAGCTGGGACTACAGGCGCCCGCCTTGTCGCCCGGCTAGTTTTTTGTATTTTTTTAGTAGAGACGGGGTTTCACCGTATTAGCCAGGATGGTCTCGATCTCCTGACCTCATGATCCGCCCGTCTCGGCCTCCCAAAGTGCTGGGATTACAGGCTTGAGCCACCGCGCCCGGCCTTGTTTCGTTTTAAGTATTATGATGCACTAATGGATTTAAAAATATTTGATGTGTTTCAATCAATCACCATTGTTATTTTTATTAATATTCAACTTGGCTTCCAAGTCTTTTTGACATGATCTGACTTATTTGCTTGATTTCTAATATGACAAGATCTCTTACATTCCATATTCAACTCATGTATTTTCTGCCCCAGATGAGGAATTGGCCATTTCTCCAAAGAGTTCTGGTTCCTTTCAATGGGAAATGAAATTTTTAGAGACCAAACTCTGGGCTGCAGGGTTGTCAGCCTGCTAGGTTGATCATAGTTTCTAAGGCTTTTTAGTAGAAAGAATTAGGAAGTTCTTCTTCCTTTCTTCTTCCTCCTCTTCTTTCTCTTCTTCTTCTTTTAAAATATATTGTGAGTTCATATGACATTTTCTTTTTTATTTTTCTTTTTTTTTTCTTTTGGAGACAGAGTCTCACTTTATCACTCAGGTTGGAGTGCAGTGTCGTGACCATAGTCCACTGCAGCCTTGAACTCCTGGATTCAAGTGATCCTCCTGCCTCAGCCTCGTGAGTAGCTGGGATTATAGGCACACACCACCATATCTGACTAATTTTTTTATTTTTGTGGAGACAGGGTCTTACTGTGTTGACCAGGCTGGTCTCAAATTTCTGGCTTCAAGTGATCCTCCTGCCTTGGCCTCCCAAAGTGCTGGGATTGCAGATATGAGCCACCATGCCCAGCCCATATGACATTTCAAACAAGACTACGAGATGTTTTTTCAACCTCGTCAATTTCACATTTATATTTTTTCTCATTTATTGAAAATCCCAATTCTTAAAGACATCAATAAAATTACTTATTTGCTTTATTTCACAAAAAAACGCAACTGTCTTACAAAACCGTTCTAACACCCACCACCAACAATATGACTATTGAAATACATTTAAGGTTGTTATGTAGTTCTTTTGGTTTTAGGGCATATCATAATAATGAAAATCAAATTAAAGTCACTTGAAGTAGTTCCTTCCTGTGTGGTTATTCCATCAACTCAGAGTGTACATTTCAGTTCATTTGTTTCATTTTGATTTTGTTTCATAGGGATTGTTTTTCAATTAAAAATATTTTATAATTATGTAAAATGATTACAAGTTTCCAAAGTCAAATCTACAACACCAGGCATATTCAGAGGAGTGTGACTTCTATCCCAGGCCCTCTAACCTGTCTACTTCCCAGTGAAATCTTTTTTAAGAAATAAAGTT
>NW_016815369.1:0-3381 GCF_001698545.2 Rhinopithecus bieti
CCCTCCATCAAAACTTTGATGCTTGCTTTAATGACTCATTTTTCATGCAACACCAAAGTAGTTGAAACAGTATAGAAAAATTTTAAGTAGGCATGTTAGAACTTGAATCATTGTTTAAGTTTAAACGTGAAGGATGCCTTTTAGCAACATTTTCTTCATTTATTGAGACAGTCAGAGTTTAGTTGTGAGTGTCTTTATAGTGGTACTGTAAATTATGTCTGTTAAATAAAGACTGACATCTTATATTAACTGAGATATACTAATTGCCCAATATTTCTCTCATTTTTCATGATTTTAAGTACAATTAGAACCTGTTAAATTTCACTTAGTGCTCAGCTATGAGTCCGTGTGGTTCAGATGTAACTTCTAGTTAAAGTCTTGATAATATAAACCAGTTTCCCAAGTATGTCCTATTTCAAGGTGTACGAACGTTTATTGAACTTTTACAAATAACAATATTGGCATAAAAATTAACATAAGGGATTCTAAATTCTGGAGGAATAGACAGGGACAATAAATGGTAAATGCGCTCATGAAAAGACTCAAACTGTAAAATCTTGAAAAAGTTTGATTCTAAGACAAACATGAATGACAAATAAGCCATGACACAACCATTCTCAGGAGATCCCAAGAACATGTGCCCCAGATGGTCTGGATACAGACTACATTTGTGCATTTGAGGGAGACATGAGACACCAATCATGTACATGTAAGATGTACATTGGTTTGGTCCAGAAAGGGGGGCAACATAAAGGTAGCAGTGGTGCAGGGCCGGACTTTTAAGTTATAGGTAGATTTAAATACATTGTGATTGGCAGTGGTTGAAAGAGATAGTATCTAAACACCTGGAAACAATATCACTTTTGTAGAAATCTAGTCATTCCTATCTAGGAATGACTGAGTTCCAGTTCATAATAAGGAGTGCAAAAACCAAAGTTTTATGATAATGATGAAGCCTCCTCGTAGCAGGTTTCAGAGAGAATAGATGATTTGCCATCAGACTTAAGGTATGTGATGCTGTTAATGGTGGTCAATTTTTCTCAATTTCAAAAGTGAAGATTGTGTAACGAAGCATGTATAGATCTCTTTCTTAGCAGGACGGAAACCAACTTTGTAATGCTCTTTTACCAAAGTAGGGGTCCATTTAGATGGCTGTGGTGGGTGGGTGGGAGGGAGTTTAAATTTTATTTTTTGATTACAAGGGTTTTACTTGTTTACTAATACACACTCTATTAAACGGTTATGAGGCCGGGCGCGGTGGCTCAAGCCTGTAATCCTGGCACTCTGGGAGGCCGAGACGGGCGGATCACGAGGTCAGGAGATCGAGACCATCCTGGCTAACATGGTGAAACCCCGTCGCTACTAAAAAATACAGAAAACTAGCTGGGCGAGGTGGCGGGCGCCTGTAGTCCCAGCTACTCAGGAGGCTGAGGCAGAAGAATGGCATAAACCCGGGAGGTGGAGCTTGCAGTGAGCTGAGATACGGCCACTGCACTCCAGCCTGGGTGACAGAGCGATACTTCGTCTCAAAAAAAAAAAAAAAAAAAAAGAAAAAACAAAAAAACAAACAAACAAACAAAGAAACAAATTGTTATGATAGTCAACCTAATGGAAGAGGCCTGAAATGCTGCTCATCATCCTGCAATGCCCAGTCAAAGCTTCTCATAAAAGAAATTATATGAGTATAAAATGTCACAGAACGTGGAATGTTTCAAGCTCTAAAAAGAAGATGTCTGGATAAGTACTTTTGATTGACTGTCTGATTAGAGGTACTTTTAATGGAATTGGCAGAAAATGCAAATATCTAATGAACATGCTGGAGAGGTTCACCATTGGCAAGCACTTCATTTTCTTTTCTTCAAAAATTAATTACAGAGTGTGGCTGCGTTTCTGTGGATCAGTGTTTCTAATTCTTCCTTCAATTGGTCCTTTAATTTCCTTCCCAAGGAGATACGTGGATGTACAACATGTGCTTCAGTTAACAATGCCAACGGCGACCCAGTACTAAAAAAAAGATGGCATTCCATGAGCGGGGGTGATGGCCAGTGCCCATGCATAAATAGCTGAAAATAAACACGGTGACATTTTCTTGTCAATAAAAGAAAAAAAAGAAATTTATTAAATCCAGAAAAATATAACATTGAAAAAAAAGAGAGAGAGACAGAGAAATATTCATAAAGTTTTCATTCTTCATTAGTTCATTCAGTGCCATGTAATCAATTTCAGTCTTGCTTGATTTGGGGTTAGCAGTTTCATGAGTCCATTAGTTTCTCAACTCGAGTTATGGATGTCATTACTCAGTTCCGTGGCATCATCTTAAAGTTATTTAAACATTGACATCAGATGCTTGTACCCAGAAGACCCACCATAGTTGTTTCCTTGGGTCTCAGAGACTGTTCTTTGTTGGAGAAAAACATTCTGACCTGTAGCCAATGCAGATGGAGAAGCTCTCAGGAACACATGACATTGAAACAATACCTACCTGCAAATTACAAAAGGTGTAAGGTGATCATGGTTAAAAATTCTAATGAGAGAGCATCCTATAACAATTGATAAGGAAATGTGTCTTATTCTGTGGCATACAGTATTTAAAATAATGACTGGAATTATGACTCATCATATACTAGGGCATGTAATGTATGCAAGGTCACTCACAAAAGTAAAGGAAATTCATACAGTTTCAAAAAAGATAAATTGTGTTACTAGAAATACAACCAAGGGAAAATTAGCATATTTTTATTTTGGGTGTATATTTTGTATACTGCTTATTTTAAAATTTCAAAGTTCATTTTCAAATTCAAAGAAAAAGAAGGCTGGAGTGGATTGGAAAAGAGTCTAAGAACTTTTAAGAGTCCTAGAGAGAGTGGGGTGCTGGTGTCACTGTTATTTCACTGATTTTCCTTGTCCACAGCCATTTTCAAGACTCCTATTTCAGGGGCTTAGATGGTTTGTCTCGCATCCCTGCTGTTTGTAGCAACCACCACTCTATGGTAGGCTCCCAGGGAAAGATCCGTAAGGTCTACCTTGTTTTGGTTTGTTTGTTTTTGAGACACACAGTATTGCTCTGTTGACCAGCTTTTTTCATTTTGAGCCCAGGAGCGTTACTCTTCAAGCATTTAAATCTGAACACAGTGGGAAATGTCTTCTTAGGAATTAAGTTTTAACTGGTTTCCAGTGTATCCAAAGAGCAGACAGGTAGACCCTTGGTAACTTCTTTTTGATGTTCCTGATGTATAAACAACCTAGAGCATTAAATCTATGCTAATTAGCAATCTAGGCTGCTCTTCCATTAAGTGGAATTGTATCTCCTTTTTACATGGAAGAAATACCCAAATATGTTTGTGTCTTGCGGAAGCAAAATCGATGACTATCTCTATCGTA
>NW_016815370.1:0-592 GCF_001698545.2 Rhinopithecus bieti
CTTTGTGATGGGTTCGAACTTCCTCCTTTAGCTCGGAGAAGTTTGGTCGACTGAAGCCTTCTCTCAACTCATCAAAGTCATTCTCCATCCACCTTTGTTCCACTGCTGGTAAGGAGCTGCGTTCCTTTGGAGGGGGAGAGATGCTCTGATTTTTAGAATTTTTAGCTTTTCTGCTCTGTTTTTTCCCCATCTTTGTAGTTCTATCTACCTTTGGTCTTTGATGATGGTGACGTACAGATGGGGTTTTGGTGTGGATGTCCTTTCTGTTTGTTAGTTTTCCTTTTAACAGTCAGGACCCTCAGCTGCAGGTCTGTTGGAGTTTGCTGGAGGTCCACTCTAGACCTGTTTGCCTGGGTATGCACAGTAGAGGCTGCAGAACAGCGAATATTGCTGAACAGCAAATGTTGCTGCCTGATCATTCCTCTGGAAGCCTCATCTCAGAGGGGTACCCGGCCATGTGAGGTGTCAGTCTGCCCCTACTGGGGGGTGCCTCCCAGTTAGGCTACTTGGGAGTCAGACACCTAACTGAGGAGGCAGTCTGTCCATTCAAACTGTCTCTCAGACCACAGTGCAATCAAACTAGAACTCAGGA